>NW_024081316.1:292317-376051 GCF_003009895.1 Hyaena hyaena
AAAAAAAAAAAAAAAAACAAATGGAATTCCTTTGCTTAATTTTAAATTACAGATTCTTCATTGCTAGTATATGGGGATACAGTTGATTTTTAAAATATCATTTTGTATCCTGCAAATTTGCTGTACTTGTCTACTTTTTTAAAAAATTAATTTTTTTTTTTTTGAGAGAGAGAGAAACAGAGCACAAAGAGGGGGTGGTGAAGGGTAGAGAGTGAGGGAGACATGGAAATCAAGCAGGCTCCAGGCTCTGAGCTGTCAGCACGGACCCCGACGCAGAGCTCAAACTCACAAGCCGTGAAATCATGAACTGAGCCAAAGTCGGATGCTTAACCAACTGAGCCACCTAGGTGCCCTTGTATTTCTTTATTGATTAATATTTTGTGTGTATTGATTCCTTAGGATTTTCTACATGTACATGATATCTCTGAATAAAAATAGGTTTATGTTTTCCTTAAAAAAAAAGAAAAGAAGGTCTTTTAATAAATAGCGCTGTCAAATGGACAGTTATGTAGAAAAATAAAATCCTGACTCTTACATCATATACAATGATCAATTCCATATATACTTTCATGTTAAGTATGAAAGTAAAGCAGTAAAAGGGAAAAATAAGTCTAATAAAGGACTTATATCCAGAATTCATAGGTAATTCCCATAAATTAGAAAAAAAATGCAGCAAATGAACAGAAAGATTGGTCAAATACTTAAATACAGCACAATTTAAGGGGGGAGAGGGAGGGAAAAGAACATCCTGAAGGTCAATAAACATATGGAAAGGTATTCAACTTCATTAGTTACCGGACAAATACATTAAAACAACAATGTGATACCGCTACTCAAGCAACAGAATGGCTAAAAGTTTAAAAGACAACACAATAAATGTTGGCAGATAAGGAGAACTGAGTCTTTAAAATTACAGGACAGTGAAAGTATAAATTAACAGAAGCACTTTGGAAAAATATTTGCAGTATTAAAGCTAAACAAATGGGGGCGCCTGGGTGGCTTAGTTGGTTGAGTGTCCGATTCAGGTCATGATCTCACGGCTCGTGGGTTCGAGCCCCGCGTTGGGCTCTGCGCTGACAGCTCAGAGCCTGGAGCCTGCTTCAGATTCTGGGTCTCCCTCTCTCTCTGCCCCTCCCCCACTCATGCTGTGTTTCTCTGTCTTAATCATAAACATTAAATTTTAAAAAAAAAATAAAACTAAAAATAAATAAATAAATAAATATTTTTAAAAAAGGAAAAACCTAAAAAAAAATAAAGATCAGTCTAAAAAAAAAAATAAAACTAAGCAAGTGAACAGTTTATAACCCATCAATTCCATGTCTGTTGTACATTCTAATGTTCATCAAAAGATATGTACAAGAATGTTCACAGGTGGACTGTAGATATAAATACAAAAATAAAGTGATAAAGCTCTTGCAATAGATAAAAACTTTTTTAAAATACCCAAATGTCTGTCAACAATAGAATGGATAAAATGTGGTACATTCATATAGTGGAAATCTATACAGCAATGAGAATGCAGCATGGATGAATCTCACAGACATAATGTTAAGACAAAAAAGTCAGAAATGCTGTATGACTTCATTCAGACAAAGTTTTAAAGCAGGGGAAACTAGGGGCGCCTGGGTGGCTTAGTCGGTTAAGCGTCCGACTTTCGCTTGGGTCATGATCTCGCGGTTCGTGGGTTCGAGCCCCGCGTCAGGCTCTGTGCTGACTGCCAGCTCAGAGCCTGGAGCCTGTTTCAGTCTGTGACTCCCTCTCTCTCTGACCCTCCCCTGCTCACGCTGTCTCTCTCTCTCCTAGAAATAAATAAAAACATTAAAAAAAAAAAATTAAAAAAAAAAAATTAAAAAAAAAAAAAAGCAGGGGAAACTAATCTAAGATATAAGAAGTTGGAATAGAGGGCACCTGGGTGGCTCAGTAGGTTAAGCATCCGACTTCAACTCAGGTCATGATCTCACGGTTTGTGTTCGAGCCCCATGTCGAGCTCTGTGCTGACAGCTAGCTCAGAGCCTGGAGCTTGTCTTCGGATTCTGTATCTCCCTCTCTCTCTCTGGCCCTCCCCTGCTCATGCTGTCTCTATCTCTCTCTCAAAAATAAATAAAAAGATACTGGGAAATTATGAATGATATCAAGGTTTGTAGTTTAGAATGATGAAGAGGGTTTATGTCAGGCAGAATAAGAAGTTGAGGTTTTAAACTTAAGAGTTTGAGCTATATATGAAGTGAGGGGGGTGGTGAGAGGTAGAATTACAAACATATTCTGAGACCAAAAATATATACATCATATTTGTTATAGCTTTACAGATGTGGGCACAGAGAAAAATGAGACAATCAGATGAGTGTTATTTATTGGCTTCCCATGAGCACAATAATGCAGAGTTCTACTATTCCAGTAGGCATTTCCTAAGAAGGGACAAGACTCTAGCAGCCAACCCCTGCAAGCATGCTTGTTATATAGATTCTAGAAAACCACTAACAAACTTCTTCACCAAAAGCTTTTAATTCATATAACAAAGCGATTTTTCTCTGCAAACACATCTTCAGTATTACAAAGAGAATCATATTAATTTTTTTCCAATAATCCATTTAATAGCCAAGATTTTGGAAACTTACCTGTTCTGTAAGGAAAGTGCTATCTAAAATGTATAACTTTTGGGATGCCTGGTGGCTCAGTTGATTAACTGTCCGACTCTAGATTTTGGCCTGGGTCTCGATATCGCAGGTAATGAGTTTTGACCCCTGCATCAGGCTCTGCACAGACAGTGTGGGGCCTACTTGGGATTCTCTCTCTCCTTCTCTCTGCCCTTCCCCCACTTGCACATATGCTCTTTTGTTCTCAAAACTAACTTAAAAAGTAAAAGAAAAAATAAAATGTATAACTTTTTCCTAATAGAAGCAATTTAATAATGGTAAGAAGAGATCTTTTGTAAAGACTTTCCACATGCCAAACTACTGATCTAATTTATCCTCAAAATAACTCCATGAGGAAAGCAGTAACTGTCTCTGCCAATGTTACAGATGAGTAAACTAGGGTGCAAAAAAGCTATGAAATCTGCCCAAGATTTTAATGCTAAATAAAACATGGCAATACCAGCCTTGATGTGAGCCTAAGCTTATACCAAATTCTTAAAGATACCCTTTCTAGCATGTCAGTAACAGAAGGAAAAACAAACAAAAAGCCTGGTTAAAAAACCTAGAACAAAAAGGATATTCCCTCTTCCAAACTCATGTGAAAGATATAAAGCCTTCTATCAATTTTTTAATTTCTAAATACCTGGATCAGATATTGCACCAAGATGGAGCTTTGAAAACAGAACATGCTTCTAGGCAGACAAGTGGGCACATTTATTATCTTTTGTCTTTTAATTTATCAATGAAATGACAAGTGCTTACAAAAGAATAAAAGCCTTAACAGGGCTGGAAAATAAGGGTGATATTGGTGGCTCAGACATTTTGAGAAAATCGAGGCACATAAATAGGAATAAATTAGCAAAAAAAATTAAATTAGGTGTGAAGAGATTGGTGGAGAAATTAAGGGAAAAAAAAAAATCACAATCCAAGACACTAGAGGTATTCACAGTTCTTTCAAGGGGGCCCAAAGAACTGACCTTTCATCAAATACAAAGGGCAGGAAAAGGCCAAGTGGCAATCATAAGGTTGGTTAATTATTTTAGAAATAATATTTGGGCTAGCTGAGACAGCTGGGAACCTCCCTTTTCCCAAGGCTGGCAGTTGTGGCTTTTATCATCATGCCAAAGCCGGAAGAATTGCTCTCTAAAGGAAGTTGGCCACCTGTCTGGATACATTCCTTATAAGAGTGTCAAGTGCTTGAGAGACTACACAAACTGGACTAACTCTGAATATTGGAAGAGATGTTAGGAATGGGACAAGAAGAAGAGATGATACCTAACAGAAATTAAATACTCTACCACACAAAATAAAGTCCTCTTTACTTTGTCATGGGGGACAGGGGGTCCCCAACCTACCCATACAACCTAGAGATAAGTAGGTAATGTTGAAACACTTTGCCCACTTACACTGAAAGCGTCCATGGCCTTCCCATTCAGGGAAGAAGCCTGGTGGAGAACAGAGCTATGCAACTTCAGGGAAAACCATGCCAGCCAGACACCATTATTAATAACTCAGTTCTTCACCCCAAAACATTAATGGAAACCAAACACAGCAGAGTACACTCAAAAAAAAGGGTACCTGGGTGGCTCTGTCCATTAAGCATCTGACTTTGGCTCAAACAGTGTTACGTGGCTCACAAGTTTGACCCCCACATTGGTCTCTATGCTGACAGCTCAGAGCCTGGAGCCTGCTGAAGATTGTTTCCCTTTCTCTCTGCCCCTCTCCCACTCATGCTGTCTCTCAAAAATAAATACACCTTACAAAAAAAATTCTCGTAAGGGCGTCTGAGTGGCTTAGTCGGTTAAGCGTCCGACTTCAGCTCAGGTCATGATCTCATGGTTCGTGGTTTCAAGCCCTGCATCGGGCTCTGTGCTGACAGCTAGCTCAGAGACTGGATTCTGTACCTCCCTTGCTCTCTGACCCTACCCTGCTCACGCTGTCTCACTCTCTCTGAAATAAATTAAAAAAAATTTTTTTTAAACTTACATGTGCAGTTGCAAAGACTGTGTTTAAAAAAAATTCTCCTATAGTATAGTTGAATAAAACAACAATAAGCTGCTTTGAAAAACGGGTTAGGAAAGAATTCTTTAAAGTTCAGAGTGAGAAAAACAAGGTCATAACTGATGCATAAGTGGAAAATAAAAGATAAAGACTACTTGTGAGGAAACTAAAAACACAAAGAATATAGGAAATAAGAGAAACAAGGGACATGACGGTCAGGTTGAAGAGATCCAATATTCACTTTATAGGTGCTACTGGAGTGGATAAAAACAGGAAAAACAGGGACGTATAAAAGGGGGGGAGAGAAGACTATTACCATGATCTGAAGGAAGACACAAGTTCAAAGGCAGGCCTTACCAAGTACCAAGAATACTTAATGAAAAATCTATACTTAGACGCATCCTGGTAAAACTGTTCAGAGTTTCACCATGTCATCTACAAAGCAACAAGTCACATTGAAATATGAATGCCATAAATGCTTTTAAGATTTATAGGAGAAAAATATTAAACTTAGAATTCCATACTGAAATTTATTCAAGAATGTGAACCAAATAAAGGATATTTTCAGACAGCAAACATTTGAAAATTTTGCCAGCCTTTATTGAGAATTACTCAGTGAGGTATTCTGAACCCAATGAAATCTAAGCTTTATATATGAAATTTAAATTAATCAGATAAAAATTAACATATTATCTAATTTACAATACACTCTGAAACCTCCTAAAATTATCTTGTGCACCCCCTTTAATGTGAATGGGTGCCTCATTTTGAAGACCACAATTCTAAACCAAATGAAAAAGAAATCCAAGGAGGAAAAAAACATGGAACTGATAAACAATAAAACTGAACAGGTCTCCGAGGAAGAGAAGGAAATTGAAAAAAACTAAAAGAATCCACTAGAATTTGGAAAATTTTTTTCAATTGGTAAAGTTTTAATGTACATAGGATTATATTTCATTCTCTGGGAGACCATTCTACTTTGTTTTACAGTTAAGTATTATATAATCACATTATAAATATTTTAAGGTTTAAAATTTTTACAATTGATGTGTAAATAAAGCAAAAAAGAATTTATAGCTACAAAAAACATAAATACCTTGATGATATAAAATTAACAATGAATAAATGGGAGATGGAGGGAGTAAGGAGAGGAACAAAACTCTCATTCACAGAGGTAATACTGTCCAGAGCTAATAAACAAAAAACATATTATTAATAAAACCCACTAACAGAAATAAAAGGAGGCACCATTTCCAGCAAAAGTGGAATTGGGAGTGGGAAGGTGACTTCCTATCCTGACACTCTCATGGAACATGAATTTCAACATAATTATGACTTCAATTTTTAAAAAAGTATGGTATTAGAAGTATTATAACAGTACATGACACAGTATGCCCATTTAGAAACTGAAATTGATTACTCATGGTTATAGTCAGCTCACATTAAATACTTCTAATCACCTATATCACTCCGTTCATTTACTGCATTTTACTACTTAATCTACTATGATCCCTAGGAAGGTTTTTGTGTTTTGTCTATTTCTGTACTGCAAAACCTCAGTGTGTGTTTAAAAGAGTGAGGGGACTAATTATATGGTCTGAGGGAATTAATGGAATAGGTAATTCAGACCTACACACGAAAGCAGAAGTCATCTTGTAGTTCTGATCACCTGAAAATCTAAAATTCACTAAAATGTGCATACCACGAGAGAAAGTCTTTTCCAAACAGAAATAGCTTTGACTCTAGGTAGAACAATCTGACTCAGGGACAGTGTATTTGGACACAGGTTCTACTCAGAAGAATCTTAGGGGGTGGGGCACCTGGGTGGCTTAGTCGGTTAAGCGACCGACCGACTTTCGCTTAGGTCATGATCTCACGGTTCGTGGTTTGAGCACCGCATCGGGCTCTGTGCTGACTGCCAGCTCAGAGCCTGGAGCCTGTTTCAGTCTGTGACTCCCTCTCTCTCTGACCCTCCCCTGCTCACGCTGTCTCTCTCTCTCCTAGAAATAAAACATTAAAAAAAAAAAAAAAGAAGAATCTTAGGGGGCAAGAACAAGGGGTGATGAAAAATACAGCAACAGCAATACTTAAAATATTTTTATGTTTATTTATTTTTTAAGAGAGAAAGAGAGAGGGGGAGGGGGATGGGGGAGAGAGAGAGAGAGAGAGAGAGAGAGAGAGAGAGAGAGAGAGAATATCAAGCAGGCTCCAGGCTGTCAGTGCACAGCCCGATATGGGGTTCAAACTCCCAAACTGTGAGATCATGACCTGTGCTGAAACCAAGAGTCAGACGCCCAATCGACTGAGCCATACGGGCACCCCAATAGCAATATTTTAAAGCCTGAAGGGAAAAACTGGCTAGGGATGGGAAGATCATTCCTTCTTCTTGGCTACAAGGGGAAAACCAAAAGAGCTAGAGGGAGTGGAAGAACATGGGCATCCAGGAGCCAGGGCTGCTGCTGCTGCTGCAATTATACAGGGCCTTAGTTTTATTTAATTTTTTAATGTTTTTTATTATTTATTTCTGAGAGAGAGAAAGAGTATAAGCAGGGGAGGGTAAGAGAGAGAGGGAGATACAGAATCTGAAGCAGGCTCCAGGCTCTGAGCTGACTGTCAGCACAGAGCCCAAAGTGGGGCTCGAACCCACGAACTGTGAGATCATGACCTGAACTGAAGTCTGACATTCAACTGACTGAGCCACCAGGTGCCCTGGGGCCTTAGTTTTAAAAAAGAAAAATCAACACATGGAGGTTGGGCCAATACCTTTGTTTACCTTCTAGTTTACTTACCTGGACTCTTAATTCTTTCCTACTTTGACTACTGAGAGGCCTAAGTAAATAACTGTTTTATAGTTTGAACTCTCTGCCCCAAATAAAGGATGCCCTTCCTTCAAAGCTTGACAAGTTTGAAGTTTTTGTAAATCAAAAGCAGGAGAATGCTGATAATTTTATAGGGTCCAATTTAATAGTCCCAGTCTCTAATTGATTATAAATGGTAGACTTACAGGTTATATTTCTCTAACGCAGCAATTCTCACACTTAAGTGTGCATCAGAATCACCCGAAAGTGTTGTTAGCCAGAAAACGAGGAACTCAGCTTCAGGGTTAATGATTTAGTGGGTCTGAGTCAGGCCCTAGAATGTGCATTTTTTTTTTTTTAACTTTTTAATGTTTATTTTTGAGAGAGAGAGAGAGAGAGAGAGAGAGAATGTGACCGCACAGGCACACAAGCAAGGGAGGAGCAGAGAGAGGGAGACACAGAATCTGATGCAGGCTCCAGGCTCTGAGCTGTCAGTATAGAGCCCAAAGTGGGTCTCAAGCCTGAAACTGCGAGATCATGACCTGAGCTGAAGTCAGACACTCAACCGATGGAGCCACCCAGGTGCTCCTAGAATGTGCGTTTCTAACAAAGATCTTAGGAGGTGCTGGTGTTGCTGAACTAGGAATCTCACCTTGAGAACCACTGTTTCTAGTCTGAGGGTTAGACCAGAAAGCTATTAAAACAACTAATGCAAAACCTCATCCTCACTTCCCTAGCTATCCATGTGGCCTCTATCTCTGACTAAATCTTCCATTTTACTGGAGTAGTATCCTGAGAGATTGAGCTAGCTTTCAATTTCTTTGTTCCAGGGTCTTATTCCAGTGTTGTAGAATCTCTTTTGAAATCCACAACATCCTCTAACACAAAAAGTAAACTGGAAATTTTAATTGCATACACACATTAAAACTTTATAAAGAAAGGCAAAAGACTTAGGGACATTTAATACCAAGGTTTTTTTTTTTTCCATTTGACAATTCCTAAAGGCCATTAATACACACTAGTGAAGTCTTCTGCACAGAGATGTAAAGCCTCTGCTTACTGTTGCCTTGTCATTGAATACCAAAGTTCTCCCTGAAAACAAACAAAAACCAAGAGCAAACTAAAAGGCAAACCCAGTGTACACACACTGTAGCTCCACAAAAATCACTGTATTTGTTACTTTATTGTATTTTCAAAGAAAGGACTAAGAGTAAGAAGTCATTTAACAACATTTCTAGATATAGACATAATATGTTATCTTCCTTAACAATGATAAAAATGGAAGCGATAAAAAGGCTCTGGGGCCCATGTGTTGAGAGACCTAGATTTTAAAATGGGTTCAGGCCCATGCCCTTTTGCACATCACTGAACTTTAGCTATAAAAAGAGTCTGAGGCAAGTATCATTAAGTCCCATCTAGTTCTACAAGTTAATATAGTAAGACTTAAACTCTGTAGACCAAGACTTGATATCACCACATAATTTCTTCACACTGCAATGAACTTCTTTAAAAACAACAACAACTATATATCATAAAGAACCTATTGCATTTCCTACACCATAACATATTAAGAATGCACTGGATCTTCGGGAGCCACTTTTAAAAATCATCATTCGTAGGCACTTTTGTGGCTCCGCTGATAAAGTGTCCAACTTCAGTTCAGATCATGATCTCAGGGTTTGTGGGTTCGAGCCCTGTATTGGGCTCTCTGCTGTTAGAACAAAGCCTGCCTTGGATCCTTTATCCCCACTCTGTGCCTCACCCCCTCATGCTATCCCTCTCTCTCTCTCCATTTCTCTCTCTCTCAAAAATAAACATTAAAAAAAATTAAAGATTAATTCCTGGGTTTTGGCACCAAAAAGTAAAGAAAAATTTTTTTTTAAATCATCATTTGCAAACAACTAAAATTTTATGTCCTGCTAGTTCAACTGTCTCATTACTTATGTAAAAAAATTATATACAAGGCATGGTAAGAAAAATGTAAGCCCATCTGCAAATAAATATTTCACTTTTTAGAAGGAGGTTATTTCCAGAAATCTTATAAAGACAGTACTGGGGTTTTTAAAAATCAACTTTATTTATCATCAGTTTTTAACCATGGTTAATGAACCTCATAAGGTAATCATTTTAAACTGTAGTAATATATAAACTGTGGTGAAGTTTTTAAAAGGGGTTAAGACTAGCTGTCAGGAGACTATTCAATGTGGCTAAATTGCAAAGCATCTCAGTTGTTTCTTTCTTTTTTTTTTTAATAATTCATTTATTAGTGTATTCACTCTCTTATTCACTGACCCACTGGGGAACCTACACTTTGGCCCAGTGGAAACAAGGAAGGATTACAGACAGTCCCTGACCTCGTAATTTGAACTAGATCTCATAGGTCCCCCAGGGAAGATCTTCTATAACTTCATATGTGCAAGAACAAACCAAAAAAACAAAAACCTGATCATATCTTTTTGGGTAAAAATTTCAAAAAGTTGAAACTGAATGTTGATACTCAAACATGTATGCATGGGGTGTATTTTTAAGCAACAAAAGCATGATTAAGGGAACAAGATCATCCAGATACTCTTAATACCTAAGCATTACCTTGGAGTTTACTTAGGCATTAGCCTATTAAGGTTTGAACATTTCAGAAGTGGCTTAAAGCTCCTAACAAAACAATCAGAATTTACCTATGCATAATTATGTAAAACATGTGTGAAACAGCATGGAAATATATACATGCTAAAAATTTTTGAAACAAAAATTTTCAAAGTTAACTAAAAAAAATTTTTTTAATGTTTGTTTATTTTTGAGAGAGACAGACAGAGTGTGAGCAGTAGAGGAGCAGGGAAAGAGGGAGACACAGAATCTGAAACAGGCTCCAGGCTTTGAGCTGTCAGCACAGAGCCCAAGACGGGGCTCAAGCTCACAGACAACGAGATCATGACCTGAGCTGAAGTCAGATGCTTAACTGACTAAGCCACCCAGGGGCCCCTCAAAGTTAATTTAATTCAAACTCAAATTTATATATTACAGTACTATCCCACAGTTTTTTTACCCAACTCAGAACAGTAATAATATCTCAATTAACAAATGCTAATTTAATCTTATCCCTTCTTTAAGTACCAACATTTTTAAAAAATTTTATTTAATTATTTTGAGAGAGACAAAGAGAGTGCAAACAATGCAGGGGCAGAGAGAAAATACCAAGAAGGCTCCACACTATCAATCAGCACAGAGCCTAACACCTGGCTCGAACTCACGAAACTATGAGATCATGGCCTGAGTGGGAATCAAGAGTTAGACCCTTAATCGACTAAGCTACCCAGGCATCCCAAAGCACCAACACTTTTTTAGTTTGTCCATCTTAATTGCCACCTCTTCCTCAGAACTTTTACTAATCAATCTATAATCTCATACCATTTTTCTCAGTAAAATGAATTGCTCTCTAGCTACTCAAATACTTCTATAACCAATGCCTCTTGCACAGTCTAAAATTTATTGCAATAATAATCCCTAAGATTTTACCTCACACTTTAGAACTTTACTCTAACACATATTATCTCATTTGATCCTCTTAAACAACCCTGTGAAGTAGTTGCTTCTATTTTACAGATAGGGAAACTAAAACATGGAAGTAATGTGATCTAAGGTCATACAGTTTGCACGTATACGAGGACTAGGAAGAACTTGACGGAGGAACAAGGGGGAGAAGAAGGGGGGAAATGGTGGGGGAAAGGGAGAGAGGCAAACAATGAGAGACTCTTGAATGCTGACAAAAACTGAGGACTGATGGATGTGGGGGGGAGGGGGGATGGGCATGGAGGAGGACACTTGTGGGGATGAGCACTGAGTGTTATGTGGAAACTAATTTGACAATAAACTATTTGAAAAAAAAAAGAAAAAAGAAAAAAAAGTGTGGATTGAGGGGAAAAAAAAAAAAAAGAAACAACAAAATATAGCCAGTTAGCCACAAATTGAATATGTTTTAATTGACAATACTATAATTTTTCTAATTGATTGAATATGCTCTTTGATACATTTTCACATTTACGTAACCACTGGCCTCATAAAGAAGGCAGCAGACAGTAAGCAAAGATACACCAACTGGATTTGAAGTTAACTACTGGAAAAGTATTACGTATTTCCTAGCAGTGTATAACTTAATGCCTCTTAAAAAACAAAGCACCAAATATAATTTAGTGTTACAGAATAATCCAGGAAATACAACCAGCGTTAAGAATTTGGTTTCTGATATTAGGCTTAGGTTCAAATTCTGAAGCTGTGTGAGTTCTCTGGACCTCAGTTTTCTTATTTGTAAGATGATAATGATGATGATGATGATGATGATAATAAATGGTAATATCTCAAAAAACGGAATAATATATGATAACCACCTCAAATGCCTGGTGTATTTAAAAAAATTTCTTTTAAATATTTGAGAGAGAAAGAGAGAGAGTCAAAATGTGAGCAGGGGAGGGTCAGAGAGAGGGGGAGACACAGAACCCAAAGCATGCTCCAGGCTCTAAGCTGTCAGCACAGAGCCTGACATGGGGCTCGAACCCATGAACCGTGAGATCATGACCTGAGCTGAAGTTGGACATTTAAACAACTGAGTATCCAGGCCGCCTGAAAATGTTTTTAAATTTTTTTTTAAGTTAATTTATTTTGAGAAAGAGCTAGTGGGGGAGGGGCAGGGAAAGAGGGAAAGAGAGAGAATGCCAAGCAGGCCCTGCACTGTCAGCACAGAGCCCGATGGGAGGCTCAAACTCACAGACCATGAGATCATGACCTGAGCCAAAGTCAGATGCTTTACTGACTGAGCCACCCAGGTGCCCCAAGAATATGTTTTTCTTTAAGGAAAATAAAGTCATTTTAATGGTGATGAACATGCAGTATCTAATGATGTAGATATATAGAGCCCTACTACCATTTATCCTAAGGCATACTATTTTGCCAATTTTCCCTCTAGATTTTAATAACTAAAAGGTCCAAAAAGTCTACTTTCTCTTACCGTATGGAATTTTTACTTCCAGCTGCTGCCATGCTCTAGTAATATGTGAGACACGTGCATTAATAAGTTCTGTCTTTAACAGTTGGTAAAATCTGAAAGGAATTTACTGAGTATGCTTCTTTTTTTCTAAACCTTCTCAGATAAAGTGTAACCAACACCTTCCTTTAATGATAGTATGAGGATGGGGATTTCCATGATTAGAAGTGGGCTGGGACACAAGTGACTAGAGGCAACAAACTCCTTTTGGTCTTAGGTGATGGTAAAAGATAGTTATGATGCCACTGCCCTTATTGACCACATTAGGCACCAGCCTGTTCCACGGTTGGTGCTTAGCTTGCAAGAGTGAAGTCAAAAGGAATGCAATATATAGTGGGAAATTATAGGTTATATGAGCTGGAATAGTGGCTTCATAGTTATGCCATGGAATGTGTAGAGCAGCAATGTTTAATAAAGCTTTGTGCAATGGTGGCAACGGTCTATAATCTCCACTTTCCATTACGATAAGCCACTAGCCACTTGTGTCTATTGAACACTTAAAATGAGTCGAGTACAACTTGAGTAGCTGAATTTCTAATTCATTTTAACAACTATATCATTAATTAGTAAGACTTACTTTGCAACAAACCCTTTTGACAACAGATAGTTAAAAACAGAAATATGTATTTAATGAAAGCATCCACTTAAGAAGCTACTCTTCTGCTTATAAAGACTTTTTACACCATTGCTCAGAAACCCAAATAAAGGAGCAATGGGTAGTTAGATTGACATGGAGTGGAGGGTTTACAGAAAGGCTGTAGTAAAAGAACAAAGGAGAGAAATGTTAAGCATGTTTGCTGGAGAGTGTTTGAAGTAGGGCATTGTAGGTTTGAGTTTGATAGAGAAGGAAGTGAAGCCAAAATGTCTTAGGAATGGGAAGGGCTAATGAAGTGCTGTTAATAAGAAGTATTGGGGGATTAAATTGGTGACAGACTGGAATTAGCTCTGTTATAAAAATGATGTCCTGAAGTTGCTCAAGCTATTCTAGGGAAGTTCCAAGTCAGAATCTCTGAAAAAAGTTGCTGAAATTTCAAGTGGGTAAGATCAGTCAGGAAGATTAAGGAACTCTGCTGCTGGTAGACTGGAAGTCCAGAGGAGTGCAGCCATCCAAGGTGATGGCAGGAACTGCGGAGAAGACATGGAGACAGGTGTTGAAGTCCTCCATAAAGGAGCCAACCTGGAAGAGAGGCAAGATGATAGAAGGGAGAAGAGAGTAAGAGAATGTAGCATTGGACTCCTGCGGTTGTGATTCAGTTTTGGCAAAAGGATAGAAAAGTGGTCTGGAAGCAACAGCACAAAATCAGAAGAACTCTACTCCCAACTCCCTTTTTCTAGATTCTTCACAGATGTAAGAAAAAGACCTTGTCTGGGGCGCCTGGGTGGCTCAGTCAGTTGAGCGTCCAACTTCGGCTCAGGTCCTGATCTCACAGTTCATGGGTTCGAGCCCTGTGTCGGGCTCTATGCTGACAGTTAGCTCAGAGCCTGGAGCCTGCTTCGGACTCTGTATCTCCCTCTCTCTCTGACCATCCCCTGCTCACCCTGTCTCTCTCTCAGAAAAAAAAAAAAAAAAATTAAAAAAAGAAAAAAGAAAAGGACCTTGTTTTAGCAGTTCTATTTTATCTGTTTTAGTTTTTATTTGCCTCTCTGACCTTATGTTTGCTGCTCTAGTGCCTGACTTGTTTACATACTTCATGAATGTTTGTTCAATAAATGCTAGGCGAATGTGAAACTGTACCAGTGCCCTGGAATCCTAGAAAAAAGAGCGTTGCTTAGACACTTTAAAGAAATGATTTAAAAACTAGTAAAAAGGAACTGTTACTTTAACACAATTGTATTTTCAACGAATGGAATTACCCCGTTTTAATTAGACATGTTTGTATTTGAAATGGTAATATGGGAAATGAATTATATAACTACATATATCAGTGGATGGTAGTTTCTTAATGGGTTATAAAGGGTAATTAAGCTATTTGGAGGACTCTTCTTGACTTTTAGAGATTGGCAGTAGGACATTGCAAAACTGATGTGTATCTTTCAGATCTTTAAGCAATTTTTACAATTCTAATCTCTGGCAATGGCTTACTGTGTTGTTTCCTGTCATTGGAGCATTAAGCTCTTAGAGGAAGAAACTGTAGCAGCTTGATTAACTTTGGGCAAGATGGGTAAAGAAGTCTTCAGTTAGTTAAGGTTAACATTTTTGATCCTCTCTAAATGAGCAGGAGGAAAAACATGAAAAATGGAAAAGATTCCATTATGATTTTGCAAAAAACAAAACACAACTGGGGGTAAAAGCTTTAATCAAATGGGTTGGGATAAAAGTAGGAAAAAGAAGAGGAGATACTATAGCTTTTAATTTGTTCAGATAATTGTTTTGGGACTCAGATAAAATTAAAAAGTGTATAGGGTTAATTTTACTGGATCCAGAGTTGGACACAAACTGCAGAAACTACTGTAAGTACTTTACAGAACTTATCTCTTTCATAGTCCTTAAAATCGTTCTGAGTGAGGAAAGTATTCCCTTTCTGAAGATGAGAAAGCTAAGGGCCAGAAAATGAAAGTACTTATTCAAGGGTTATAAGTCCTATTTTTTTTTTTAAATTTGTGTTGTTTTATAAATAGGTCTTCCAGTTATATTTCAATGGGTTTTGAAGTGTATTCACCTGTATAAAAACTGCCCAGTCAAGGTATTCATCATTTTCATTATTCCAGAAAGTTCTTGTAAATGTTACATAATGCCAGAGAGACATTTGGACATCAGCCTGTCTTTTTCCAACTATACCTCCACATTACTTGCATTAAAATGGAAATGGAAGCTGTTAGAGATAAGCAATGTGAGAGCAATGGTGTTAATAGCTGATATGATACTTGTTGCAGAGCTAAGTAAAAATAAAACCTGAAATACATATTTAAGGAAATTTCACTCTGCTCTTCTGAATAGTTCATGTTTTGTAAACTAGGTCTGTCTTTCAGTTTCATATTGGTATTCATACACATTAAGCTAATTTATTGAGTGCTTTCTGTGCACCTGACACAACACTAGGTGCCAACTGTACATTCCCACTCAATACATCAGTTATTTGAGGTGCCTGGGTGGCTTAGTTGGTTCAGCATCTGACGCTCATGGGTACAAGCCCCGCATCGGGCTCTGTGCTGACAGCTTAGAGTCTGGAGCCTGCTTCGGGTTCTGTGTCTCCCTCTCTCTGCCCCTCCCCTGCTCACACTCTATCTCTGTCTCAAAAATTAATAAACATTAAAAAATTTTAAAGAAAAACATTTTCTTGAAGAAAAACATTTCACACAACTGCTAGTTTACAAGAAAAAAAAGAAAAAGAAATCGAAAGGAAAAGAGAAAGAAATACAGCAAAATGACCTATGAAGAACAACACCTTAGGAGATCCTGGGTTTTAAGCCAGTCTTTTCTGAAATGATGTAGCGCACGGTTGAACTGGACTTAATAAAAGGAGATTGTTTCCATATACTTACCAGCCCTTCCTCTCTCACAAGGAAATGCTTTGCAAAATAAACTAAATCATTTTTGCACCTCATGGGAACACTTTAAGGACTTGAATACCATCTCGGCTCTTCTGATGAGCTAATAATTCCAAGATTCTTATGACTCGCAATAATCAGTAACTACTTACGAATATGGAGGGCACAAGTATTTATCAAATGGCTGCTCTACCCAGGAACAGTATTTTGAAGCAATAAGAAATAAAGTCAGATATAAAATATAAGCTATAGGAGTACCTGGCTGGCACAGTCAGTTCAGCCTGAGATTCTTGATATCAGGGTTGTGAATTCAAGCCCCACACTGAGCGTGGAGGCTACTTACTTTTAAAATGTATATATTAGCTATAAAAAAGACATATGAAAATGTTAAAAAGGGAAAACTCTCTTATCTGCAATATATGAGTCTCTGTGTGTCTTAAAAGAAGAAATCAACAACTAATTAAGAATAACAGATAAAAGAATGGCACTTTTCTACCATAATTCCCTACCTATTATTCTAACATGATCTACATTCACTGAGTGAGGAATAACCACAATCCTAATACTAAAAAGGATATACAAGTGGAAATAGTTTTTGAATCCCTGGTTTTTACTACCTTATTTGATAATGAAAAATATATTAGCAACACTGCCTTCTGTTGACATAAGAAAATTCCACACATAACAAGAAATTAAATATAAAACAGAATACAGCATGCTGTGGGCATATGGTTAAAATTTTCTTAACTTTCAAGATCTGAAAGCTGAGTAAGCTCTGCTGTGTAGACAATGTTTCCCTTATTTAAGGGGTAGCAAAATCTCTCTCTCTCTCTCTCTCTCTCTCTCTCTCACACACACACACACACACACACACACACACACACACACACACACTGAACCTATACAACCTACAATCTGGGTAGACAGTCAAGTAAGAGCAAGTGCATTCCAGCATTGTGTAATAAGAGCTTTGAGCCAATGTTGCAGACTCATTCAATAAACTAGCCTACAAAACTTTTCACCAGCTTGCAAAATCTTAAAACCATTCCTGTGTTTAGCAATAGTTAGGGAGAAATGCGCCATCTGTCAGAAAGTCAGTGAACTATATAGTGAAGCTATCATTTTCATGACAGACTCATTTTCCTTAAATTATACTTAAATTTGTTTTATATTCTGCATCTTATCATCTGACAAGGCAGCCAGAATCATCTGATGGGTTTTGTAAAAATAAACATATCTCTATTCTACTTTTCCTGGGTATGCATGTGGGAGGGTATGTGGGTATGAGTGGGGAAAGGAATCACTTTGGAAAACACTGGATAATACATACTAAATCTGAACACAAGCAAACACCATGATGGAACAGTTTCACTACAAGGAACATAAATTACAGAATTATAGGTTATAATACAGAAACATAGAAATTTGCATGTAGCAAAAGACACATACAAGAATATTTTATAGGAGCACTATTCACTGTAGCTCAACACTGGAAACAACCTAGATGTTCACTAACAGTAAAATGGATAACATATGGTGTATATAGTCATACAATGGAACAGAATACTACAGAACAATGAGAATGAATAAGCTATGCTATGTACTACATGAATCATATAAAAAGAAATGTTTTGGGTAAGAAGCAAGACACAAAGGTGTACATGCTATATGATGCCGTATGCATGTCTTCAAATGGATATTAAACTTCAGTAAAAATTTACCTAAAATTAAAAAAAGATTTAATAAATAAATAACTACCTTGACTCCTGGATGTCTGTAATAAAATCCTGTTCTCAGTGCCATGTTCCCTCCAGTCTAAAATTAGGACAGAACACTTTTTTAAATCTTTCTTGCTCATTTAAAAACATTTTTATATTAAAACAAAGAATGCTGTATTAAGATAACAGAATCCAAAAGTCAAATCCTTTTCAGGAGAAAACACTAAAAGTTAGAAAAAAACGTTAACATGAAAGCTCTCACCCCCTCCACCATTACCTGGAACACTCAGATCTTCACGTCCCATCAGCCAAGAGTTCAATCTTCTGCCAATCATTTAGAAGAAACATTTGAAAAGTAATGACCTACCCTAGCAGAGTAGTTAGGAGGATTAAAATAAAGAGTGCATATGTAGCTTACAGCACTGTGCCTAAGCACTCAATGGCTAGACAGTACTAATAAATCCCAAATAATGAGACTTTCAGGTTAAGGGCTATTTCCAATTCATCACTGTAAACACAGAACCTGATATTTAACAGTTGGTCCATAACTATATAATAAATGAAATGATATGAGCTCAAAACAGAAAAAATAAAAACAAAGCAAAAGTGAGAATGAGAAAAATCAAGAAGTTCAAAGGAAAATCTTAACCTATTTTTTAAAATGCTTATTTTTGAAAGAAAGCAAGATAGAAAACAAGCAGGAGTGGGGCAGAGAGAGGGAGACAGAGGATTTAAAGTGGGCTCTGTGCTGACAGCAGAGAACCCTATGCAAGGCTCAAACTCATGAACCATGAGACCATGACCTGGGCCAAAGACAAACGCTAAACCAACTAAGCCACCCAGGTGTCCCTTAACCTATTCTTATTATTAAAGTATATGATAAGATTTTATATCTCAAAGAACCAACAAATCATCAATATATGAAACCATCAAAGTAAACAAAAACTGCCTCAGTATTTTTATTCCATTTATTTCACAATGCAGAAATAGGATGTTTTAACTAAAATTAAAACATGGTTCTTTAGTTTGAAACCCTTTGAAAATATTTCTGAATGAATTCCTCATGGGGTTGACAGACTCATAAGTATATCACAGGTTATTTTCAAGACATCCATCACAGCATGTCAGTATTCTGAGTAACTGTCATAACACAGTAGACATAACACAGTAGAAAGAAAAGGAGATTTCAGCTGAAACTTTATATAGTATTATTTTTAGGAAAATAGAAATGCAATTTAAGATATCAAAGTTGTCAAGACTGCTATCTTACATTAGTTTTAAAAGATAAATCAACAAAATACTTAATCTTCACTGTGTGCCCCAAATACCAATGACCCATTTGATAAGGTTCTTTTTCCCTCCCTCTTAAGCAAATCATCTACTTATATATCCTAAATCAAAAATAACAATATTATTCCTATTTAACCAACAATTACACATTTAATTATGTAAAAGCACTATTCTATATGTAAACATAACTCATTTAGTTCTTATATAACAATGCTTTCAAATGATAAGCGCTGTTATCATTTCCATTTTATAGATGAGAACATTAAGGCAGAGATGGTAACTAACTGCTTAAATTCACAAAGCTGTTAAATAGCAGTCTGGATGCATGCTCTTAACCTCTGTGCTATGCTGCTTAGTTCTGAAGTAAAGCAGAATTTTAGAATTCTAGAGTGCAGCAGAATTTTAGAATTTAGGAAGCTTTGAGGTAAAGCAGGATAAATTTTCATCTCATCTTGGGAGGTTAGTATTTTGAGGGTCTGGGGTGATAACCATAAAATGAGGCAGCATTAATGCCACATTTCATTAATTCTAAAATACTCATTTTCCCCCCATATGTCAACATTTCTAAAGTTGATGGCATTTTACAATTATAATTGATGGTGTTTTCTCTCCCTGGGGTACATAAAATACTGCATCTGGCAACTGATGGCAAGTACAATTCAAAACCTTATCTGTACCTAAAGGCATAAAGTATCTAATGTACTTGACACAGTGTCTGATAAAAGTGGTATAAAAAAGGCCAGTGCTGGGGGCCCCTGGGTGGCTTAGGCAGTCAAATATCTGCTTAGGCTGAGGTCATGATCTCACCATCCGTGAGTGGGAGTCCTGCATCAGGCTCTGTGCTGACAGCAGATTCTGCTTTAGAGCCTGCTTTAGATTCTGTGTCTCCTTCTCTCTCTGATCTCTCCCCTGCTGATGTGTGCTCTCGCGCGCTCTCTCTCTCTTAAAAATAAACAAACCTTAAAATAAAAGTTTTAAAAAGGGCAGTTCTGGAGCACCTGTGTGGCTGAGTTGGTTAAGCATCCAACTCTTGGTTTCAGCTAAGGTCATGATTTCACAGCTCATGAGTTTATGCCCCACATTGGGCTCTATGCTGACAGTGCAGCGTGTGCTTGGGATTCTCTTTCTCCCTATCTCTCTGCCTCTCTCCAGCTCTAAGTAAATAAATAAAACTTCAAAAGGTGGGGGTGGGGGGGTGGGAGGAGTTCTTCTCTTTAAATCAAAATGATCTATGAGAAAATTCCATGTAAAAATGCCTATACACCATACTAAGTTGTCAGTTTCTCACATTCACGTTCAAGTAAACTTGGCCTTTGCTAGGAAAAAATAGTGGCTTCATTAGACAATTTGATGATGAAACTTTTGATAAGGGACGTACAGTGGGGGAAGCAAACAAACAAAACAATGGTGAAAATAAGACACCTGAGAAAATAAAAATCACCAAGAATAAACCATAAACCAAGATACTCCCAAATACCACTTGATTCAAGCCAGTTCTCAAATGCCATTGTTAAAATGCTCACATAAAAGATTTTCTTTGACCAATCCACTTAGTGTATGCCCACACTCCACTTGAGCTCTAATGAAACTGGGTATACTAAACTTGAAGCTCAACTGCCACGCTGAATAACCAGTTAAAAGAGGTTTAAACTGATCCTGATTGCTACCAAAATTTAATTAAATCAAGTTGAATTAATTTCCGTATTTGGAAGCTTCCTGTGTCAATATAGGCCTTGACAATTTCAGGATGAATTTATATTCAATAGTTTTGTGGATTTGTTTTTGGTTTTTACTTACAGGATGAAAACTATTTACAATCAGGGGAATTTCCCACTAAAACAGCAAAAATTATAACCAAATTACAACTGAAAAAAAGTGCCTTGAGTCAACTGCCCTCCTTACCATATAGATACATACATACACACACACACACACACACACATTACATATACACATATATACATACATAAACTTATACACATGTATACACATGTATACATATATAAACATATATACGTGTGTGTATACACACACACACACACACACACACACACACACACACATTCCCTTGGGAGGGGGAGCAAGAGAGGCACAAATGTATCCACACAATAGAAAACTGTTAAATTTGCTTCAAAAAACATACCCAGAGAGGAGACAATGGTTCCTTCTTTGCTAATAAATCTCTAGTATTTTAAGTGTCATACTACTTTTCAGTCATACTACAACCTTTGAGATCTTACATTACTTAATAGGAGAGTAAGCACCTCTTTTTAAATTGTCATTCCTAATTAGTTTTATTCCTGTGTCAAATAAAGAATGAAAGCAAATATGACAACCTCAAAGGAATAAGTCTTAGGCATATTCACATAGTACAGATGAATTACTCCCATCATACATTAGCTCTAGGTGTATAAACAACCTATCCCAACCATAGTTTGAGGTAATGCAATTTTATATTTGTAGATAATATTTTTTAATCTGCTATCATTTGCCTATGTAAAGTTTCATTTCACATACAGTAGTTATAGAACATAATTCAGGATATAATACTAATAATTATTCTGTCCTCCTTTAGAGCATGTAGGCAAATCTGAAGAATATCACAGAGGAGGTCTATACATGGATATAAATAAAAGGCCTGGAAAAGGACACGTGTAAGACTCACCATAGTATATAATAAATACACAGTTGTTTTATGAGACTTTAGTAAGATTTAAAGAACTAAAAACCAGGGAGAAGGCAATAGCAAAAGATATTAAAGCCAGTAATAATAATAAAAATAAACTTTAATAGTTAAAATTTTCTGGGGAGCCTGGGTAGCTCAGTCGGTTAAGCATCCGACTTCGGCTCAGGTCATATCTCACTGCTCGTGGGTTTGAGCCCCACATCAGGCTCTGTGCTGACAGCTAGCTCAGGGCCTGGAGCCTGTTTCAGATTCTGTATCTCCCTCTCTCTATGACCCTCCCCTGCCCACGCTGTCTCTCTTTCTCTCTCTCTGAGATAAATAAAAACATTTTAAAAAACTTTAAAAAGTTACAATTTTCTTACATAATAAATTTTTTTAAAAAGTTACAAAATTTTACAAATTTTCTTGATACAAAATTTAAGGAAGACCACTCAGCAGATTAGAATAGCAACATTTCCGGTGGCTCATTTGGTTAAGCATCTGTTGATTTCAGCTCAGGTCATGATCTCAGTTGGTGAGTTCAAGCCCCACATCAGGCTCTACACTGACAGTGTGGAACCTGCTTGGGACTCTCTCTTTCTGTCCCTCCCTCACTCAAGTTCTTTCTCTTTCAAAATAAATAAACAAACTTGGGGGGCGGGGAAGAATGGCAACATTTCTACAATAATTCACTGAATTCAGAAACAAATTTTGATAAAGCCCATTCCACTCTTATTTTAAAGCAGGTGAATTCTAGGGGTGCCTGGGAGGCTTGGTTGATCAAGCAACTGACTCTTTATTTTGTTTCAGGTCATGATCTCACGGTTCCTGAGTTCAAATCCTACGTTGGACTCTGGACTGATAGCGCAGAACCTGCTTCAGGTTCTTTCTCTCCCTCCTCTCTGCCCCCTTACCCTGCTCATGCAGTCTCTCTCTCTCCCTCTTTCAAAATAAATACATAAACATAACCAGGTGAATTCTAGAATATTTACTATGTTTCTAAAATCCACTTAACATCATTTTCCCTTTTAATACACTATTTTCTATGAAACTGATCTTGCCAATTAGGTTTTGTCAACTGCAATATTTTTCAGAAGGTAATCCCTGCAGATAAACTGTGTTCTACTATGGGGCAAGAGGGTACATCCAGGGACGTTTAGACATCTAAAATAGTATTTATGATCAGGGTACTGTTTCTGAGCACATACCTGAGGCTTAGTAGCAAAATCTTAGCTATTCTTACCAAGGCCTTCATTTACAACTCTCTACATTTGAGAAAAAGTTATACATATAAAATTTCTCCTATAAAAACAAAATCACCAAAGCATAATAGATATTTTAAGTTATGCTATCAATTACTTAATGATTCTATGAGTATAACATATAAAATATAAAGCTAACCAGTAAAAATAAAACTTCACCTTGGACAAGAAATGCTACAACAAAGATAACCTCTAATTTTTGAAGATGTTCAGCAGATGTCTCCATGATTGGTACCTACATGGGTGGTGATAATATTAATCAAATCGGCAAACAGGAAGAGGTATACAAGTACAAGAAACTTTTGAATGGCACAGCAAAGCTCTCTAACCTATGATGTACATGCTAGAGCCACAATTCCTTGCCTTGGCATGCTTCCAAAATACCTGAAGTATCATTTCTTTGAACCTCTCACTACTGCATTGCCCTCTCTCCACCTCTCCACTGGTCGTTCAGAAACGCTCTGCTCAAGTGTCATTTTCCTAAGAAAGCCTTCTCTGATGCCACTTCTCTGTGGTTCCAGGCAACCTGAATAAGCTGCAATGACAGCACTAATCACACTATAACAGTATTTAACTGTCCACTACCCCTAGTTTCTGAAGTGTATTTGCATTTCTAAAAGTTTAGTATTCAATGCCTGATAAATAGTACTTAAAAAACATATTATTTGAATATGCTCTGAATAAATGAGCTGTAGAAAAAATGTGAGATGCTTATAGAACATTTAGATGGTGACAAATGGAAACATGGATCTGAATCGAGGAAGGACGAGAGCTCATGCTATAGATATGATAATTTTATCCTAAATTTAGGACTGTTGCTTTATCAGATTAACACAAAATTCATCATCAGCTAGTTTATGGATGGACAACTACTGAGAAATATAAAATTTCCTTCATGTTGCTCAATCAAAAGTTACTTTTTAGTTACCAACTTAATTGCTTTCTCAGCTTGATTTAATATAGTTGACATAGTTGATTACCCACTCCCTTTCTCAGTCTACTGCCTTGGCTTCAGTGATGCCAAAGAAAATTTCTTCCCAACTCTAGTTACATGTTCTCAGTCTCCTTTGATCCATTTCTTTTTCCCAATGTTTAATGTTGAAGATTCATAGGGGACTACAATATCCCTTTATCATCTCTCTCCCTAGGCAATCTCATCCCATACTGCCCACACGAAGATATCAATTGTAAGCCATATACTGACAATTCCCAACTGAACTATCATCAGCACTCTTTCTGCTTCCCAGAAACTAACAAACGAGAAACTGCTCCTCTCTCCAGTATTCCCTATGTTAAGCACACCAACCAACGACCCTGGAAATCTGCCTTTTCCTCCCTCCATATCCCTTAGTCTAATTCACCACCAAATCCTATCAAGTATACTTCCCCCCACCCCCCCCTCGCCCCAATCCAGCTACTTTCTATCACTGCCATCCTGGCAAAGGTGTGGTCTTTAGACCAACACTGGTCCATAAACTATTGTTACTGGGCTGAGATAAGGTAAATACAGAAACTGAGAGAAGTATTTAGAAATATTTATACCCATCTGACACTGCCACAACATCCCTTTTATTTTGTGTCACTAAAGAACCAGTACTGATTAGAAACCAAACCAAACCAAAACAGGTCCTTCTCCACAGATGAGTTTGAGGAACACAGGCCTAACTGGTCTCTGAATTTACGCCTGCCCTTCTCCAATCTGTCCTCTGCAGAGCAGCCAAGTGATATTTTATAGTAATAATGTAAGTACTTTATTCAGCCTTTTGAATATTACTGAGTGGCTTCCCACTGCACTTGGGATTTAAGTACAAAATGTTTAGCAATGATTAACCATTGAGATATGCTTTACATCACCCAGCTTCATGTGCTAACGTCCAGCCCCTAAAGGACTTTTCAGTTCTAAAAAGCTAAAATTGCTAACATCACTTGGGTAACTCCAGTTATTCCTTCAGGTTTAGCCTAATATTCATTTCTTCAGGTACATTAGTGGGCTTTCATTGCTTATAATAACTTTCCTTTGTGGCAGTTATCATAATTGCAACTATTATTTTGTAATTATCTGTCTAGTTTCTTTATTCCAATAGCTTTGCTTCCATTAATACAGGTAGACTCCTTCGATTACCTCACCAGAGCTTAGCATCGTGCCTGGCACATATCAGTTGTTTGATAACCTTTAAGTAAGCGAATAAAATGTAAATACCTTCAATATCTAGTCATACACAAGATTTGAGATAAGTCTGTGTACCACATGCTTTACAAAAGTTACATCTCCTTTATTTCCCTAAACAACCTAAAAAGACAGGAAAACCCTCATTGAAAAAAAAAATCCAGAAAGGTAAAGAACTTTGTATAAAGTAAGCAACAAGGAACTCGAAGATCTGAGAGGCAACAAAAGGTAACAGACCACAACATTACCTTCTGGCCTCACCGCTCACAAAGCTGTATGATTTTGCAGAAGTTAAATAATTTCTCACTTTCTCAGGTTCCTTATTTGTGAACTGGAGATACAGTAAAGCCTTCTTCAAGAGACTGTTAGGAGGTTTAAACAAGACATTAAGTTATTTGAAACAATGCCTGGCACAGGGTTTTATAAGTGTTAGTGATTCTCGTTATTCATAATATTACTAGTGCTCTCATGATTTTATCTGCTTACTTGCTTATTGTCTGTCAGTGCCACTCTAAAATAAATTACAAAAAAGCAGAGTCCATATTATTACTTGCCGATGGACCTTTTCTCAGTCAGGTTCTCTAAGAATTAAGCCATAAAAAACTGAGTTAAGTGATTATTTCCCCAGTTCTCGTTATCAAGGTACACAGCTAGTACCATTTCAGGTACACAGGAGAGGAGTTACTTCATTATACACCTTGGAAGCCTTAGAGCATTAGAGCTTGATATTCATTGGAACTCTTGGTTCAATAGAGCTGCTCTTATGTATCCTCAATACCTGGCATGAAGTGTTCATTAAATATTTTTAGAATGAATGAATATATATAAAACCAAAGGAAGAGTGCTTAGCACAGAGTAGATGCTGAGTATCAATTTTATTCCGCCTCTTCAAAGTTCCTATAAACTTCCAAAGTCTTACTCTAGGGGAGTCATTTTTCTTGAACCAGGGCTTGTATTATTCAAAGTCAAAAATGCAGAATATAGACAGGAGGAAAGCCAAGAGATAAAGAAACCAGTGTTGACAGAAATGATGTGGAAGATAGGTAGAATCTGGGTATGTCGGGAAAAGAGTAGAGGCTATTTTAGGCCAGAGAACAGCATAAGCAAAGGTGCTGTCACTCAAATTTTGGAGTATATTTCATTGGTGACACAAAAAATAATTTAAACTATATGTGGGCAAACATCTTTATTTTGATAGTTGCATATATCACTATTTATAACAATACTAAACAGTATCTATTAGGATTTTAACTGTGTTGTTAAAAAAAAAGTTTCAAGAAAATAATAATGGCCAGGAGGTAAGCAGATATGACAAAAATTGTCAGGGTTTTAAAGAGTAAGTAAAAGCTGGGAAACATCAAAGCATGATCATGTTAACAAACATAACATCTTACAGAGAAAAGCCACTAGTCTTTTGAACGAAGCCAAGCTCTTGAACAGCAATTCAACATAAAGGACAGATGGGTGTGAACAGTCAGTTTTCAGTACTTAATTTGTAATATACTAAAATTCTTATCAGTAAAACCCTAATTTTCCACTATGATATTAAATCTACTGTGTATCTGAATTTCATTTATTCTTGAAACAAAGATACCCGAAGCTGAGACTGACCTGCTTGTAGCCTGGTAACTTACCTGAAAATAGGGAGCTAAAGCTGCACTTTTCACGCTAGAAGGAATTAATTTATCCGGTAACAAAATATGAATCATATCTACATCAAAAAAGGTGTTAAATGAAAAAGAGCAAAAAGCAGCTTTCTATTCCCACCTTCCTTCCCCAAAATTAACCTATCATTAGTCAAACCAAGTCAAGCTAAGAGATGATAAAGAATATTTAAGTTATGCAATTATCACTACCATCTTATCAAGTATATCACTATCCTCATTTTATACTTGTAAGAATACTGAGGCATAGAGAGATTAAATAACTTGCCCAAGGCCAAAGCTGGTAAGTGGCAAGGCTGGTGGTTAGATCTGTCAGTTCAGCTACATCTGAGCTTTGAACCACTGGGCACCATTTCTCTCAAGAATAAACAGAATGAAAATTTGAAATATTCCACCCTTCCCATTATGGCACCAGAGATGTAATCCCAAGGGATAAACCTTTTATTACTTAAATTTCCTGTCTAAGAAACAGTGGATTCTGAAGCTGCAAGGAAAAGCTGGGAAGACAAGTACTATAATGGAAATCTAGGCCCAGGATTATTCAAACACAAAGAGTCAAAAACCTAAAAAGTATGGCTGAATGACACAATTCACAGAGAAAGAAGCCAAAAGTTAAGACAAGCAAAAGGTGAATCTTATTTCTTGAATCTACTGCTCTGAGAGAAAACTCGATCATTCCCTTCCTTTTATTCACCACACATAGAATCAAGAGGGAAAAGAGTTACGAGAAAGGATAGCACAAGGGAATACAAGGGGAAAGTGAAGACTTGAACCTTGAATCGCAGAGTTGGCCTGATGTAACCTGGTGAACCTGAGAAAGAATTTGTGACATGGCAATGTGTGCTTGGAGGTAGAGAGGTAGGCTGCATGAACACCGCAGTAAACACTGAATGTCTGGCTGGAGAGTGGAGAATTTACCCTAAAATGAGCTTATAGGGATAACTTCACACGTAACGTATGTTTGGGACGAGAGGTGTGGGTGAAGACGCTGGGGGGCGGGGCGGGTAGGGGCTTCCTTCTTTGGGCAGTACTCCCGGTAGGAAAAATAATCCGACAATATATAAAAGAGCGGGAGTGGAGGTATTACAGGTATAGAGGAGGCAGACTGGGGAAGGAAAAGGGGCGAGGCTTGTGGAGGAAAGTCTAGGGGAGCCTGGTAGGCAGAGGCTGGGAAATCGATTGGGCGGGGGGTGGGGGGGATCGCCATGGGAAACAGAGACGGGAGAGGAGGACGGGCCGGGAGGGCGGAGGGTGGGGCTGGGGCGGGGGAGGAAGGCAGCCCTAAGAAAGGGAAGGCAAGCCGTTGGAGCAGGGGTCCCGGGCCAAAAGGGATGGGGGCGCAGTGAGTGAGAAGGCCTCCTCTCTCCAGCGTAGGCGAGTTGGAGGGGCGGGGGCTCGGAGGAGCTAGCGACCGAGGTGCGGCGGGGACCTCGGAGGGGGAGGGGCACCTACCCTGACTGGCCGGGCGGCGGCAGGCAGTCCCGGCAGCGGCTCCTCTCCCGCTGAGGCGGCGGCTGCGGCGGCAGCGGAGGTGATGGCGGCGAGTCCCTGTGGCGGCCGCCTCCACCGAGCCGCATCCCTCCTCCCCGGCCCGCCCTCCTTCCCTATCTCCCGCTCCTAAACTTCTTCCCCGGGATAAACAAACCAGCCGCCAGGGGCGGCCGCCTCCGCTGCTCCCGCCCCCGCGCAGCCCCCCCTTCCCGGCCCGGGGCCCGTCCGGGCTCCGGCTTCCGAGTTGCGACTCCAGCCCCAGCCCCAGGCAGCGAGGGCGCGTGCGCGCGGCGGCGGCGTGGGCTCGCAAGGCTTTTCCTCCCTCCCTCCGGCGCCGGTCACTTCCGGGCCGGCCCGGATCCGTCGCCGGGTTTTGTAAGCCGCCGCTGCCGCCTGTGCCGGGCACTGGGCTCACAGCCGGGCGCGTCCGCTGCAGTAGCCGCTGCTGAGAGGACAAGTAGTTACCTCGCCTGGCAGGGAGCTCCCTTCGACCCAGCATTAAACTTTCCTTACCTAGAAAGCCCACTGCTAACACCTCGTAAAGCGATAGACGTAGGGTGCGGAAGGAGGCGACTGTTTCTCCGTACGATTTCTTTGAGGTTGTGGCTGACTAGGAAGCCCGTATGCAACTTTTATGAACCCTTGTTGCGAGCCCATAACTATGTGAAGAGCTAAGACAAAAACAGCAGTGTACAGTCTCCAGCGAGAAACACAGACAACTCCGGGTAGGCCAATGAAGTGCCTCTGTGGAACGGTTTTCGGTTGGAGGAGATGAACCTCAAAAGGAAGTGTCAGGCCTAGGAAGGGAGGGGTCCGCCGAGAGGCAGCCAAGGTTGCTTGCAAAGCACTGAAAAACAGGTGGCATCCCATGACTGACGTCGGCAAATTATGCTATATCTAAGCAAATGTCTGAAGAGATGAGGAGACTGCCTTATGGAGTTTAAGGAAAGGTGGCAACAGAACGACATTCGGGACTCGTAAGAGAAAACTTGTTCTAGCTGCCAAGAATATTCTCTTTAAAAGAGGTTTGAGGGACGAATATCATTGAAGGCCCCTCTCCCCAATTCCTTCCACTTTAACTGCGCATCAGTGAACTGTTTACCTCTTTTACCCCCAAGAAAGAGAGGTGGGAGAAAGACATTATTTTTAGCACTGTAATCACAGACTTGTTAAGATCTTTTGAAATCCTCTCAACTTCATTGCAGTTTTATGGTAGAGATTATTCCCATCTTACAGATAAAGCAACTGAGGAACAGAAGTAATAAGTAACTCATCCAAGGGTGAATGGAGTTTGAATACTGGGAAAGCAGAGTTCCCCTCACTTCAAATTAATACTACTCAGGCTATCTTATTCATCGTATTTAACACCCAAAACATGTGTGGGATACAACCAGCATCAAAGATTTTCAGAAAAAAAGGTAAGATCAGCATAACCAGAAAATTCAAAATTGCCTTAGCCAAAAGTTAAAAAGCAGAAGTGGAAGTGACCATTAGTGTGCTAGGAACTGGTGGGGAGAGGAAGTGTTAGTGCAAAAGTTCACGTTCTCCAAACATAAAGAAAAAAACAGTTATGACTATTTGCTGTACTCGTTGTAGGTCTCTGTTAACTTTACAATACGTGACAGTGAAAAATTATGTATAATTTTCCCCCAGGCCTTATAGCTCTTTCAACCCCATAATATTATATCATACCCTCTCTTCCATTGGTCAGTCGTTGTTAGGCACTAATACATGTAATATACTCAATCAAATTATAATAAATTCTTAAAATAGATTTTCAATAGGGAATGAAAAACTGAGTGGTACTTGGCTTACCCTTGACACTTGACTGGGTTCTAGTTAGGGGTGGTTTTCCTTCAAGTATGTCAAATAAGTCCTCAGAGTATTTTCATAGTCCTTTCCCTAGGCTTGATCTCTTTGTAATGTTAGGACATAGCATTCTTTTTCTTGGTGACTTCATCCTCTGATAAAGTACAAGTATGGCTTGTAACTAATGCAAATAAAACGGTGACGGTTTGGCAAAGTAAAAGATGGTTCTATGGTCAATAAGCTTGGATTAGAGCTTGTGCTATATTACCAGTTTCCTAAAAAACTACTATCTTGATTTGATTTCAAAGTTATTGGATACCTATTGAAAAACTATACTATAATAAGCTATAGTTTATTGCTGCCTTAGGTGGCTTTTATACAAGTAAGTAACAGCTTTATCACTGGTAAAGAGCATAGTATGCTTCAACCGGTCATTTATCAGGTTTGCATTGCTTACGGCATTAACCATTAGGGTCATCCAGTTCCTTAGACAATAAGAAAATTTGATACTAATTTTTCTGTTCCTAGTCAGTTTTCTATAGAAAACCATTCAGGTTCCTCAGTGAATGACTTGGAAGTTCTACTTATTGTAATTAATAGGTTGACAGTAAACATCAGGAGAGCCATTCTCTGAGCTTCATGAGCACAGATGAGAACTAGCCTTTGGATCTTCCTGACCCAACACTATGAGGCTCATCTGAAGAGCCAACCAAGCATCCCACTTAGATTAGTGACTGCAGCATTTTATTCCCCTTTTCTAAATTCAGAGATGCCCCCATTTTATGACTGGGTAACCATGCAATGGACTCACCCCTGCCTTCTGTACTACCACCTGTTTTGCACTATCATTTTCCAATTCTAGCTGTCAAAAACTAAAGCATGCGGTGAGTGGCAAACAGTTTCCAAATTCATTATTATTTTGGGTTTAGAGTCCAAACAGTGGTAATAGGCTTTTTAGCAAACAGGATATAATTCCTGAATCCTAAGTGAGTTACTCTCTGTGCTTCCCTGGATATTTTGCTCTTACCCCCACCCTTCCTAAAGTGGTCCACTAAACTCTTGTCTCCTAGTGAGCTGGCTTCCCTATATCTTTCTAACCATTATTCCCTCCTGTCTTGAATTTTCTTCGAGGGAACCAAACTCAGGCCTTCCTTTCATAAACTAACACTTGTGAGCAAGCATTTAACATAACATTTAGCTTTTGGAGTTTATTTTCAAAGAAAAGAGTAACTTGGTTGTTAATTATTTTTCACTGTTATACATTTTATCTTCTTTATTTGAAAGAAAACACTAAAGTTCTTGTTTAATAACTTGTGAGTTAGTTTACATGTAATTTCATTTTCTCTTCCCATCTCTCTATTTCTTTCTCTGTCTCTAGCTTTTTACCTTGCTTGTGAATTCCTAGTTTTGTAGCACTTTGCATTATAGGATACTCATTTTTTAAAGATCTGAAAACCTGGGGCACCTGAGTGGCTCAATTAAGTGTCCGACTTCAGCTCAGGTTATGATCTCGCAGCTCACAAGTTCAAGCTCTTCATTAGCCTCTGTGCTGACAGCTCAGAGCCTGGAGCCTGCTTCAGATTCTTTGTCTCCCTCTCTTTCTGACCCTCCCTGCATTCTCACTGTCTCTCTCTCTCTCAAAAATAAGTAAACATTAAAAAAAATTTCTTGAAGATCAGAAAACTTTAGAATTCTAGAATTATACTTAAAACCCTTGTGTAGTAATGCCTATGGCAAGAAAGGTCAAGTAAGTTTGATGTACTTATTATTCAAAAATCATTCCCAGAAAACTGAGATAGGACCCACCCAGAATTCTGAGAACAGGATCATTTTTTTTTTTTTTACATCCTTCCTTGGCACCTTTATTTTCATGTCCCCAACCACATTATGTCAAATATTTCAGGATACTCTCCTGTTTCAAATTAAATATATATTCATGTATTTAATTCTTTGGTCCTTTGAATAATCTATGGAGTCTACTATAAGAAAGATGATTTTTGCTGTTTTTCTTCTATCACCATTTGAAGAATAAGGGTTGAGTTGCAGTTCGCTGGTTGGCATTCTGTTACACTTTATAGCCACTCAATTGAATACTAATTTTAATCAGTTTTGAAACATTCTGAAGATCTTAAAACATTAGTTATCCTAGATTCTGGATCACTAATACCTACTAAATGGGAAATAGCAATACTGTACCTCTACCTAGGCAAGAAATCATCTTAGAAAAATCTTGGGTTACCCTATCTACAAATTCTCTATTTACAACTGTAATAGAAAAAAACAAAAATAATCTCTTTGACAGGATTATCCAAAGCTCCTACATCATCCCTCCAGGTATTCCCTGAGGACTTACTCTCATCAAGGTTACTTACAGTTGGTGGAAATCTACTGTGCCAGAATCCAGGCGGTTGCTGCTACCAGGATCTAGTAGTCCTGGTGACCTCTGTATTCCTCAGCTTGACTAGCTAAGCTCTTTCTCCTCTGCTGGTGTGCTGGCCCTGCCCCTGCTCTGCTCTCAGGTAACTTGAGAAGTTGTGGTTGATTTTGGAACTTGGAAATAGTCCCAAAGGAAGCCTAGAGCTGTTCACTGTGCTCTCCAGCCAGAGGTCACCAGCCTCTGTAGCAGCCTCAAATGGCTCTAGATGTACAGCTACTCAGTCTTCTCTTCTTTTATCTCTGCTCAGTCATCACAATGTCTCCAGGTCAGGGTCTTTGGTCCCCTCCCAGAGAGACACACCCTTCTGCCTATCAGGGCAATTTATGGCTAGAGGAGTTTATTTAAACATCCGCCCCTGCAAAGCCCATGGGGTGGTTCCCTGTCTAGCTTTGTCCTTGAAAATTGGGATCACTTCTCTTGACTCCCCTCTGACCATGACTTAAGAAACAATAGCTCCGTGGCCATTTTCTTTGGACACATCAAGGAGCCCTGCCTCCAGAGTAATCTCCAGTGACCTCCTGTTTCACTCAAAGGCACCCCTCCTCTCAAGGGTGAGGCTTATAGAATTGGGCCCTGCTCCGAGACCCCCAATCTAAAAGTCCTAGAGGTCCCACTGGATGAGCTCTAGCAGTGTTCCTGGGATTTCCCAGTAGCCAATCACACTAGGTGAACCTGGGAGCCTTGGAACCTCTGTGACCCCAGTATTCCTTGACTCACTGATTTTTCACTGCTTCGCTGCTTTAGAAGGACTGAGTTCTCCGCTCAGTCCTCTCTTCCCTTCTGCCACCTACTCCCTTTAGAAACTGAGGCCTGGTGTCTAACTCTTAACAATTCTGCATTCATACCTCACCATAACATCGAGTGGCCACCTACCTCCAGATGGTTCTTTCTTCTTGTCAGATCCCTTTGCTGACAGCCTGACTGCCAGTCTGGAAACCCTGGTATGGCCATTCCCAAAATTAGAAACCAGACCAGGCATCTTCAGGGGCAATGCTGCACCTCCCAGCACCCAGTCAAGCCTAGCCTCTGCATCTGTCTCAGACACCCTTCCCCAAGCCTCCCTCTTCTACCTACCCCTACATTTCTGGGCTTCGTGATTTGGGTTTCTGCCTTCCGGTCCTTGCCTGCCCATCCTTACTGAATTTCTAACACATTCTTGACCTTCCCTGCCTGAACTATGCCAGGCTAAAGAAGGACCAACTCAAGGGCTACATAATCCCTGGAAATTCTTTCAGAGGCCTTTTCCCACATCCTGTCAAACATGAAAATATAGCCATAGCCCACATGAAAAATACAATGTCTGATTATGCAAAATGAAAGAGATTCATATAATTTTCCTCTTGAAATATTTATTAATGTCATTTAGCATTCTTATGTATATTTTAGAGTCAAGACATTTTCTTTTCCTTCACTCAATCTGATAAAACCTGGAAAAACATATAGGCCCTTGGGGCTGTGCCTTTAGTAAGAACCTGAACCTTAAAAGGATTTAAAAAAATGTCTCTGGAAGGGAAGGCCATAAGCACTTCCACACTTGATTCAGGTTCAAGCCCTCCCCTCTAATTCCTATCATCACTTAAATCTTTTTCTTATCCAGTTTTTAATAGCTGGGCTTCCCTTTTTGATCCCCTGCCTTGGTCATTCACCTTTTATTCACTCTGTTCACACAGACACTCCTTTTATTCCAAATGCCAGCTGGCCTGCTGGGATTTCACAGCATCACAAGACCCTGGATTTGCTTCTACAGTGCTCCTTCTACCGCTGTGGGCCCACCATTACTATCTTAAAGCCTCCTACCCCCAGGAGACCACAGTTTTGGATCATGGTTCTTGTTTCCTTGACCCTGTAGTTATGATGATGTCTGCGGCTGTGTCCAGCTCTCTGGTGACTCCTCTGTTCAATGGGACAGGTCCAGTACTGTGTTTTGGATGCTTCAGTCTTACCCTGTCTGCTGGGACTGACCAGTGAGGCCCACTTGTATCTGAAGCAGGATAACTACCAAAAATCATACTTTACATTTTTGCACATTAAGTGTCTGTTCACATTTATCTGCTTTAGGTATCTCCATCACTGAAGGCCTTTTATGCCTCAGTTATCAACAACATCACTGCTATACTTTTCTAGAGGTTTTTCTGATCACTCAATATTGCAGATGGAGAGTATGTATAAGAAACCAAATGTCCCCAGTAATTATCCTAGATTATGTCCCTTCTAAATACTTAGCTGAAATAGCCACTAGAAGTTCAGCTTTTACTCTCCATGATTTCTGGTTTTATAGTAGTGATTCTACAATTTCAATAACTTCTTAAAATCCAGTTATGCATATTCAGTGCACATAGTGAACCCGTGAAGAGGGAAAGTCTACAACAATACATTATTGCCTCTTTAGTGTACTTTCTCAGTTTTTTTTTTCCCAGAAAGAAAATTAGGTTAGCCTTTTAAACATTGTCTTCTGCTGTAGTCTACGAATTTGAGAGGAAAGGTGATGAATGTTTTCATTTTCATGTTGTCAGGAGCTCAGCAAGAAATTGCTTCTATTTTGAATGTGGGGCCTACTGTGTGCAAAAGAGATGTGACAAAATCCAAGTGTCCTTTCTGAACACCTGTTAGAGCTGGGGTTTTGGGTTGTGTTTTTTTTTTTTTTTCCTATCTTTTATTTCTCCTAGTTGTAATTACTATGGTCTAGATATTTACACAAAATGTTTTTGTGTTTCATCTGTCAAATTCCTTTTCTGAGTTTGATTTTTAGTGTACGTATTTGTTTGGTCCACGGATAAACCTAAGACGTTTTTCTTACCTTGAAGGAAAAGGTGATTTAGTACTGGAATGTTTACTTGGTGTCTTGATCTAATTTGTGATATCCTTGCATTGGCAAAATGTCCACAAGACAATGTGATGGTTCTGAGCTTGTTTCCTTCAGATCCTTCCCTTGTTCTTCTCTGCTCCAAGTCTTAGCCAGTTCCAGGTTGTTTCCCAAGCTCCTGTGTCAGCTGACTTCCTGCAGAGTTAGGCCAATAGGAAGCACTGTCAGGAGCCTGCAGGGTGGGAGGAAGGGAGAAATCAGTGTATTTCTCCCCTCTCTTTCTGCCTCAAGCATTGTTCCCTTCAAGAACTAAGTATCCTCCCAGGTCCCATCTCCTGCTGGATAAATCTACCATGGAATTAGCCCTGGGCCCTGGCAATACTCTTTCCTGCCTGTTTAAAAGTGTTATGGCGTCCAGTGGTTGCTAACCCCTAGATTCTGTTTTTCCATCACCTACGCAATAAGATTCCTTGTATCAAATTCTCTGAAGTAATAAATGTGTTTTTTTTTTTTCTTTCTGGTTAGACTCAGCACATTTATCCATTTTATGTTTTCATAAGAATCTTACCCTGTTTGTCAGACAAAGAATGATTTTTACAGAGAAGTAGTCATTTTAAACTTATGGATCTGTCTGTGCTCATCTACATGGCTTGACTAATGTCTTTGTTCTTTCTGCTTCTTATCTCCTGTACTTGATTCCCACCTCCCATAATACCCAATCCATTCCTTTTCTCTGCCACTTTCCATTCTTAGAGCATATGACATCTATCTTCTGGAGTCATATCACCATGGATGCACAATGATTTGCTTTTTAATGTTTAAATTCCTTTTTATATAATGCTGTTAACAAGCGTACCACAGCTGTAGGATACCAAAAAAGGCACTGAATTTTTCATCCAGAATTTGATCCCTAAGCCTCTTGTACAATAGGACCCTTGGTCATAAAACAGGAAAAAAATATAACTTCATTAGATCTAGCATATGAGATTAGCATGAGATTAAAATGTGTGAAAGTATTTTGTAAATGATAAAATGCTAAGCAACTGTAAGATGTTATTTAAAAACAGTAAATAAGACTAGTTATTTTTTCTTAAAACAAATGTAATTTTAAAAGTTAGCAGCAAAGATATTTCCCAATTGGAATTTATACCGTGTTTAGTGGCATCACGTCTAACACATCACTTCTTAATCTCAGTTATTCTGACACTTGAGACTAGATAATTCTTTATTCTGGGTGGGGGAGGGTCGTTCTGTACAGGCAAAATGTTCAGTGGAATCCTTCCATCTATATGCTAGATGCCAATTAGCACTCTTGCCTTCAGTTTTGACAGCCAGAACATCTGTAAACATTGCCAAGTGTCCCCTGGGAGAAAGGGATGAGCAAAAACACTACAAATTGAGAACCACTAATCTAAGTAAACCTACTTGGAAAAATGTCACCTTTTTAAAAATAGAAGTTGTTAAAAAATAAATAAAGGAGTTTGGTTTTCTAAAGAAGATTATGGGGAAGGACTTTTTAAAAATGTAGCGATGGGGCCACTTGGGTGGTTTAATTGGTTACGTGTCTGACCTCAGCTCAGGTCATGATCTCATGGTTCACAAGTTCAAACCCCACATCAGACTCTGTGCTGACAGCTCAGAGCCTGGAGCTTGTTTCAGATTGTGCCTCTCTCTCTCTCTGCTCCTTCTCTGCTCTTACTTTGTCTCTCTCTCTCTCTCAAAAATAAATAAAACATTAAGTTTTTTTAAAAAATGTAGACATGAAACATAACCTGTCTTAAGAGATCAATAAACTTTTCAGTGAAGTCAGTTATTGTCACAGCAGTGATGTGTCTCGCTAAGTATTTATGTTGGAGAGATTAATCTTCCTGCTTAGTATTGAGGTTGGGCTACCTAACCAAGATGGGCTTTCTTCATATAATTACTTCTTTTTGTTATTTATATTAGGTATTAAAAACATACCAATACTTTATATCCGACTATCATATGTTGATGTCTTTTGATGTCCTTTCAGGCATCATTGGGTACTAAATAGGAACATATATTTCAGTCATAATATGACTCAGATATTCTGGGTCTGTACTTGTGTAGACTACCTTTAGTAGCAGCAGGAGTTAGAATTTTATGAGCATCATGACTAGGCCATAATCAGTAGAATCCTTCATATTATTATAATTCCTAACACGATACTCTTAGCTGCCATTGACTTATCATTGGGTAACGGACCATAGCTATTTAAAATCTAGGAATTATTATTTTAAAAATATTGATTCCAGTTTTCCAAACATGTCTTTTTTAGCTTATATTGTCAGCAGGTTTTTAAGACAAGTTTCTCATGTTCAACTGTGCTGGTTAGCTTTCTTCCTAGCTTAAGAAAATATTGACCAAAGCAGATTGTAAAACAGGAGAAGCAGGTTGTAGTAATAAGGCTACTTTTGCTGGGAAGACAGAAGAGATGTACTGTCCTTCACATGACTATTTTGCTAAGCTTTGTGGATACATAGCATTTCCAAGACTGGTAAAAAGGATACTAATGCTTCCAAACAATTAAGATTCATTTCCTCATCTATGATTTACATTCTCCTGGTTAAACTTTCTTTGAGAGACTATGGACCCTCTTTGAAGGATTTATCAACATGAATAATACTACTATAATTATTAATATATATTGTTCTTAATGGTTGTTTTTTAAATTTTTTTTCATAGAGTATTTTAATTGAAACGGTCTTAATGATTGAGTTAAGTGGTAGAAGTTTAGGATGAAGACGTTGCAGTTAAGTTGGGCCAGAAATTTGGGGCCTTCTTATTTGTTGTCATACTACTGAATTTGAATGATTTTAGTTCAGGCCTACTTCCACATTCACTGCCATTTCCCCAGTTAATTACATATTATATCTGGTCTGTAAATTTCCCATCAGACCCCTGTGGAGAAATTTGGATGTGTAAACTGTCAAGACAAAGCTTGGGCTAGGATACCACACCATAAATGAGCATTCCACAGTAGAATTCTCTTGTTTCTGGAGAAGGAATGTGTTTGTGGTATCAGTGTTTGCTTCATCTGTGTTTTATTTTGTTTTGTTTTTTATAACCTTAGAAACAAAAAACTATGTAAACACATATAATCTGAGCCAAATTTCCCACCCATTCTCATTATATATAAAGAAATAAATACACTGATGATAAGCCATTTTAGAGTCCTTCCTGCTACTACCTTTGCTTCTTAAGAAAAGGTCACAGTTGAAGTTCCAGAGTCTAGATTTACCTTTCCACCTATAACAACCAAAACAAACAAAAACAGAACAGACAAAATACATTAAACAATGATTTTTAAGACACTGTTTATGAGGTAATAAAGGATAGTGATTCTGGAAAGACAAGAAACAAAAGAGCTGAGATCTGTTGCTCCAGCACACTAACTTGATAAAGGTTGCAGGCCCTGACATATGGAAGGGAAACTAAGCCCAGTTAGGACCATAAATTGAAGAGACACACATGAGAGTCCAGGGAGATCAGGGCAGTGAGAGTTGATAGGACAAGAGACAGAGCAGAGAGCTGCACAGAAAGCAAACTGGCAACGTTTGGAGTACCTTGGAGTACCGGTGTCAAATACTCAGCAAAATCCTGATCAGCACATGCTGTGAGGAAACTACCTAGGCTCAGGAAAGAATCCTCTATCCTGAGGATATCCTGGCACATATAGGGGCAGAAATAGTGTCTGTTCCCTTCAACCCAAGTAGAAACACTCATAGTTTATAAGGCCTGGGTAGATTACTCAAAAATGTCTTGCTTTATTAGTGGGGAATAATTAGCTTTGAGGACTACTCCCAGTCTGTCAAACAAACAATAAAAGCAAAGCCTGAAAAGATTATCTGTTTCCAGTCTCTTAGCATCATTCCTGAACAAAGCTCAAGAAGGTTTATGAAAATTCAAAAGTATCCAGCACCCAAGAAAATAAAATCACAAAGTATGCATTTAGTCAAAGACTACCAGGCATGCAAAGACATAGGAAAACAACCTACAATGAGAATAACAGGTTGGTCAAAACTGTCCCCAAATTGACATAGATGATATAATTAGTAGCAATGAACATCAAAACAATTTTTGTGATTATATTCTATATATTTAAAGGGGTAAGTAGAAAATAAAAAGAAAAAGACCCCAATCAAATTTCTAGAGATTAAAGATACAATGTTTAGGATGAAAAATACACTTGACAGGATTAATAGCAAATTACATTCGGCGGAAGGCGGAAGATTAGTGAGTTTGAAGGCTTAGCAATAAAAACTATCCAGAATGAAACAGAGAAAAAGGACCATCCTTCCCCAATTAAAGAGTATTAGTGAGTTGTGGGACAACTTTAAGTGGCCTAACATATGGTGTGGGTAATTAGAGTCCCCCACAGGAGAAAGGGGTAGGAGCAGAAAAAAATTTTATTGAAAAAATATGTCAAAATCCTTTCCAAATTTAACAATTATAAATGCACAAATTCAAGAAGCTCAATGAAACCCAGTTGCAAAAAACATGAAGAAAATTACACCAAGGTTTATCATCAACAAATTGTTTGAAAATGGTGATTAAAAAGGAAAAACCTAAAAGTATCCAAAGATAACATACATGTACAAAACAATAGAGAGTGAAAAGTTTTTTGTTTTAACTGGAAGAAATCCAAATGAGAGAACACAGTGGAGCGCATCTTTAAAGTAATGAAAAAACTTGTCAGCTTAGAATTTTATGTCCTGCTGAAATATTTTTCAACAGCAGTGATGTAAAGATATTTTCAGACATATAAAATCTGGAAAAATTCATTCCCAGTGGACACATGGTATGAGTAATATAAGAAGTTAGGGGCGCCTGGGTGGCTTAGTCGGTTAAGCGTCCGACTTTAGCTTAGGTCATGATCTCACGGTTCGTGGGTTCGAGCCCCGCGTCGAGCTCTGTGCTGACTTCCAGCTCAGAGCCTGGAGCCTGTTTCAGTCTGTGACTCCCTCTCTCTCTGACCCTCCCCTGCTCACGCTGTCTCTCTCTCCTAGAAATAAATAAAAAATTAAAAAAAAAAGAAATATAAGAAGTTATTAGTACAGAAGGAAAATAATACCAGATGGAAATATAGATATACACAATGGAATAAATAATTCCAGAATTGGTGACTACATAGGTAAATATATAAATTGTTTTTCTTATTCAAATCCTTTAAAAGATAATTTACTGTTTAAACAAACAAAAAAAAATAACAGTGTACTGTGGGGTTTATAACATGTGAAAGTAAAATGCATGACAATATTAGCATAAAGTCAAGGAGAGAAATTAATGTATGCTATTGTAAAATTATTTTTGAGGAACTTTAGTGTTATACTATCACTTGAACATAGACTGTAATAAGATAAAGTAATCAATAAAATAACTAATGAAAAGCATAGTGAATAATCCAGTAAGGCAGAGAACAAATTCTTAAAAAAAAAAAAATCCAAAAGGTGATAGAAAAAGGAAAGGGGGAGTAAAGAACATATTTAACAAGGATAAATAGAAAACAAACCAAACCATATTAATTAACACATTACATATAAATATTGTAAACATTGCCATTAAAACAATAAAATTATCAGATTGGACTTAAAACCAAGATCCAACTATATGCCTACAAGAAATGCACTTCAGGGACACCTGTGTAGCTCAGTCAGCTGAACATCAGATTTCAGCTCAGGTCATGATCTCACAGTTCATGAGTTCAAGCCTGGCATCAGGGTCACTGCTGCCAGTGCAGAGCCCACTTCAGATTCTCTGTCCCCCCTCTCTCTGCCCCTCCCCTGCTCATGCTCTCTCTCTGAAAAAATAAATGTAAAAAAAAAAAAAGAGGAAATACACTTCATACATAAAGACAAATATGTTAGAAGGGGAGAAAAAAGTATATCACGCTAACACTAGTCATAAGAACACTGAGTTGGTGATCAGACAAAAATTTTGAGAATAAGATTATTACCAGGCATAATCCTTTATAATACTCAAGAAATTATTTTTATGTCTATTGTAAAATTTTCATTTTGTAATGATTATGATGGTCATTTCATAAGGATTAAGTAGTCAACTCATCAAAAGAATGTAATCCTAAAGATTTATGCACTTATTAACTGCTTCAAAATACATGAGGTAAAAATTGATAGAACTGCAAGGGGAAATAGACAAATGAACTTGGAGACTTGAATACTCATGATAAACTTGATCTGATTGACCTTTACATAACACTGTACTCAGTGAGAGTAGAATACGCATTCTTCTCAAGTGCACATGAAGCAATTACTAAGATAGATCATACTCAGCTATAAAACAAATCTCATTGCAATCATACAGAGTTTGTTCTCTGCCCACAGTGGAATTAAACTGAAAATTAATAACATAAAGATCCTTGGAAAATTCCTAAATATTTCAAAATTAAATAAAGGAATTTTAAAGCATCCATTAATCAAAGAAGTCAAAAGAGAATTAGAAATTAGTTTGAATTGAATGAAAATAGAAACACAAAAGAATCTGTTGGGTATTTCCCTTGGAAATTTATACCATCAAACCTATATATATATATATATATATATATATATATATATATTTACAAATAGTTTATTGTCAAGTTGGTTTTCATGTAACACCCAGTGCTCATCCCCACAAGTGCCCTCCTCCATGCCCATCTCTCTCCTCCCCCCCACACCCATCAGTCCTCAGTTTGTTCTCAGCATTCTCAGCATTCAGGAGTCTCTCATGGTTTGCCTCTCTCCCCCTCCCCTAGTGCAGCCCCTTTGGAAAACAGTGTGGAGTTTCCTCAAAAAATTAACAATGGAACTCCCCTATGACCCAGCAATAGCACTGCTAGGAATTTACCCAAGGGATATAGGAATGCTGATGCATAGGAGCACATGTACCCATCAAACCTATATTAAAAAAAAAAAGAAGGTCTTGAGTCAGTGACCTTTCACCATGAGAAACTAACAAAGGAAATTAAACCCAATATAAATGGTAGGCATGGAATAATACATATCAAAACAAATAAAATGTTAAAAAATAGAGAAAAATCAATTAAACTAAAAGAGGCATCTTTGAGATCACAAAGACTGATATACCTATAATTGGACTGATCAGGGAAAAAAGAAAAAAGATGTGTAATATCAACATCAGGAATAAGAGAGGACATCACCACAGACTATACAGATACTGAAAGGATAACAATTTTGAAAATTTTTATGACAACCCATTTGACAATTTGGATGAAAAAGATATATTCCTTAAAAAACACACTCGGGAACCTGAAAAAAAAAGATATGTGTAGAAATTAGAAAGCCTTCCTCCCAACACCTCCACCCCCAAAAAAAACTTTCTACAAAGAAAATTGCAGACGCATATGGCTTCCCAGGTGAATTTTATCAGATTTTTAAGGAGGAATAATTTTAATTCTACTCAAACTTTCCCAAAAAATTGAAGGCAAGGGAATACATGACAACTCCTTCTATGAGGTAAATATTATCCTATTATCAAAACTGGACAAAGGCGGTACATAAACAGCAGCTCTGAAAAATGAAAAGATAAAGATAGTTAATAGTCTCTGATTATAAGAATTACTATAGTGCTAGAACAATCAGTATCATGGTAAGCAAGTTCAGCAATATTTCAGGATCAAGATCAATGAGAAAAATCCATGTGTTTCTATACACTAGCAGTGAATAATCTGAAAAATAAAATTAAGAATTCTATCAAAATTATACTATCACATAACATATAAAAATTAACTCAAAATAGAAGACAAAATGTCAGAGCTACAACTATAACACAGTTCAAAGAAAACATGGATGTAAATATTCATGACCTTGGCTTCAGTAACAGTTTCTTAGCTATAGTACCAAAAGCAAGTAACCAAAGAAAATCCAGATACATTTGACTTCATCAAAATTTAAAACTCTTGTATATTGGATGCAACCAATAGAATGGGAGAAAATATTTGCAATCATATATTTGATAAAGAACTTTTATTTAGAAAATTTAAAGAATTTTTATAACTAAAAAACAAAAAGATGAATGACTCAATCTAAAAATGTACAGAAAGGGCACCTGGGTGTCTCACTTGGGTCAGTGTTTAACTTTGGCTCAGGTTGTGATCTCACAGTTTGAGCCCCAGAGTAGGCTCTCTGCTGTCAGTGCAGAGGCCGCTTCAAGATCCTCTGTCTCCCTCTCTTTCTGCCCCTCTCCTGCTCATGCTTTCTCTCACTCAAAAATAAAAAAAGCATTTTAAAAAAAATTAATAAAAAAATAAAATTGACAAAAGGCACAGGTATAACTATTTGCAAACAACTGTTCTGAAAATCCAAGAGCAACAATGTGGATGGAACTACAGTGTATCATGCTAAGAGAAGTAAGTCAGAGAAAGATAAATATCATATGGTTTCACTTATATGTGGAATTTAAGAAACAAAACAGATGAACATAGGGGAAAGGAAGGAAAAATAAGTTACAAACAGAGAGGGAGGCAAACCATAAGAGATTCTTAAATACAGAGACCAAAATGAGGGTTGCTGGAGGAGTGTTAGGTGAGAGGATGGGCTAAATTGGTGATGGGCAGTAAGGAGGGCACTTGTTGGGATAAGCACTGGATGTTATATGTAAGTGATGAATCACTAAATTCTACCCCTAAAATCATTATTACACTATATGTTAACTAACTTGGATTTAAATAAAATTAAATAAAATAAAATTCAAGAAAAAATAAACTAGAATCAATGAAGAGTTCAGTATGATGGTTAGATACAAAATTAGCATAGAAAAACCAACGTTTTCCTGCATATTATCAACAATATGTTAAAGATTGAAACAGAAAAAGGAATCTATTCTCAATAACAATAAAGACTACAAAAATATGATTCACACATTAAAAACTATAAAACTACAGGAAAACAATAAAAGATCCAATAAATGTACATACATAGCTTATTCCTAATTAAAAAGACACGACTTTTGAAACAAATCTTCCCCAAGGCAATTTAGAGATGTAATGCAATCCTAAACATTGTTTATGAAAGTTAAGTTGATTCTATAGGTCAAATGGTAAGAAAGTAATAGCATGAAAAACTCAGAAGAAAGAAATGGTAGAAACTTCTCTTTTGGAAATTAAAACACATTTGAAAATATAATTGTAAAAGTATAAGGTTGGTGCAGGTATAAGCAGAGATTTATTAGTAAGATTGAATACAATTTAGAAACAGGAGCATGTACACTGGGATTTAGCATTGTAGCTTAGAGCATTAAATCTCAAGCCAGACCTCGGTAGCTACACATTTTTTGGGCAAGTTACCTGAACTCACTATGCCTTAGTTTCCTAATGTGTAAACTGGGGGCCATTGTGCCACCCATATTTTAGGGTTGTGGTGAAGATTAAATAAGTACATGTATATTTTTAAAAATGGACAAATGATTTGAATAGACATTTCTCTAAAGATATACAAATGGTCAGTAAACACAATCTTTTAAAAGATGTTTAATATTATTGCTTATCTGGAAAATAGACATCAAAACCACACTGAGATACCACTTCACATCCACCAGCCTGGCTGTAGTTATAAAGTCAGATAACACGAGGTGTTAGTAAAAATGTGGAGAAATACACATTCCTTGTACATTTCTGGCAGGAATATAAAATGGCACAGCCTCTTTGGAAAATAGTCTGGCAGTTCTTCAAATTGCCAAACATACAGCTACTACATGACCTAGCAATTCTACACCTAGGTATACCCAGAAGAAATGAAAACTATGTCTGTACACAATATATAAGTGTCTACAGAAACATTACTCACAATAGCCAACTGGTAGAAACAATTCAAATGTCTATATACTGATGAATAGATAAACAAAATGTGGTATATCCATACAATGGAATAATATTCAGCCATAAAAAGAATGAAATACTGACACATACTACAACATAGATGAACCTTGAAAACGTGCTCAGTGAAAAAACTCAGAGAACAAAAGGCCACATATTTTATGATTCTACATATATTAAATGTCCAGAACAGACAAATCCATAGAGACAGAATATAAATTAGTAGTTGCCAGGAAATGGACATTAGGGGATGGGTGGCTTCTAATGAGTATGGGGTTTTGGGGTTGGGGGGATATTGAAAATGTCCTAGAATTACAATAGTGGTAATTGTTGTATGACCTTCCAGATATATTAAATGCCACTAAACTGTATACTTTTAAGGATAAATGTACTGTTTGTTAATTATATTGCAATAAAGATGTTTTAAAAATGGATGCAATCAGAAGGGAACTGATCAAATCAGTTGGATAAGCTCTCCTCCATTTAGCTCCTCCCATTCTCTCTTAATCCATTCACCGCTCCACTGACTGATCTTTCCAAGATCACCAATAACTTGATTTGTGTAATCCATTGTCAACTTCTGTCCTAATTTTACTCAACCTTAGCAGCACCAAAAATCATTTGCCACTGCATCCTTTTTAAAATAGCATTTTCTAGGGTTCCATGAAATCACACTCATCTAGTTTTCTCTTACCAGATTTGTATAACCAGCTGCATATTCCTACTCTTCAGCTAGATTTCTAATAGGTGCCTAAAATATCAAATGTGTAGGATAGAATCCTTACTTTCTCTTTCTCCTGAAAAGTTAACACGTAATCACTTATCTAGGTGCTCAGGCCAAAAACTAGAATCATTGACCAAATTTGATTGTTCCCTTTTCCTGATCCTACTACATCCAATTGATTGGCAGGTCTCAGTAGTTTTACTCCCAAAATATATGCTTAATCTGTCCAACTCTCATTTATTCAAAGACATCAAGGAATCTATGTGGAACAGTGCCTGGGATACTGTATGTGGTATCCTGGGCCATTGTAAGGACTTGCACCTTTAGTTTAAGTGAAATGCAAGATTTACCCAAAGTTGTAACATGATCTAGCATATATCTTTAAAGATCATTCTCATTTTTGTGTTGAAGCTAAACTATATGGAGAAGTGCATAAAAGAAAATAAGGAATTCAATGAGGAGGCTGTTACAAGTTTTAAAAAGTGTGGGTCATCAAAGTGGGCTAAGTGGGTGCCCAGCTGTATTCTGGAGTCAGGCCATGCTCCTACTAGATCTCTGCAAGAGGTGAGAGACTGGTATATTTTGTATATGTTAAAAAAACACAACTCTGCTAAAGATAATAAAGAAAGAGCTGCTCTTCTGTTGACAACTTGAAATAATTTTCAACTTATTTAAGATTAGAAAACTAGCTCATTCTTAGAGTCTTCTGAAACAAAATTAGTAAAAAAAAAAAATGCTAAGAGACAGGAAGGTGGTGACAGAGTAGGAGGACTCTAGGCTCACCTTGTTCCATGAATACAACTAGATAACTATAAAATCATTCTAAATACTCCAGAAATTGACCTGAAGACTGACAGAACAACTTCCACAACTAAAGGGAGAGAAGAGGGCCACATCAAAGAAGGTAGGAAGTATGGAAACATGGTTTCTGAGGAGAAATTAATTCTGGCTGCTTCTGAGGGGAGGGAACTACTGAAGGTCAAGAGAGAGAAGCCTACAGGGAAATACATAAGGAGAATGTTCCCCCATGGCTACTGGCTTGAAAAACAAGAAGGGCTGAATTTTTTGAGTTCTTGGCAACCAGCAGGGCTTAAAGCCTGGAGTTTTAAAGGTCAACAGTCTTGGCTGGGATAGAGCCCAGAGGGCACTGCACTGCTCCTGGAAAGAAGGCAGGCAAACAACCTAGATGTGGACACTGTGGAAATAGTAAACTGAAGAGCACTTGGGGAAGACAATAGAAATATTATTTACTCCTCTTGGGGCATGTCCCTGAGAGGCAGCATTTATAGAGAGAGACCAAAAGGATCTGGCTGAGACCATTTCCCTCCCTCACCGCTTAGTATAAACACAGAGCCACCTGTGGGAAGCAGCCCAGTATGGACTCTAGCTCCCTAACTTGCTTAGACTACCCTCAACCCCTGTGCTGCTGTGGAACTGCTCTTCTCAGTTCTGCTTGCCTCAGTCCCCAGTGCAGCAAGCCCCTTTTCTAGAAGACCAGCACAAACCCTTGCCCACACCAAATCTCCTGACCAGAGAGTTTTGCAGAGTCTCAGTTCTGGTGGAGGTGGTGACAGGTCTTCATTTTACAAGCAGATCCAAGCACACCTAGTTAAAACTCACCACTTTCAGACCAGAGACCAAACACTGACTGTAGCAGACAGGGACAGCATCTGTAGATAATTAGCCTGAAGAATAGAGAAGACAGACACAATAGGGTGTGCATGAAGAACACACTGAAGACACTTCCTTTGTTTTTGTTTTTTTTCTAGTTTTATTCTTTTGTATTTTATTTTATTTTTATTTTTTTTTACAAATAGTTTATTGTCAAATTAGTTTCTACATAACACTCAGTGCTCATCCCCAAAGTGCCCTCCTCCATGCCCATCCCCCCCTCCCCCCCACATCCATCAGTCCTCAGTTTTTGTCAGCATTCAAGAGTCTCTCATGGTTTGCCTCTCTCCCTTTCCCCCACCATTTCCGCCCTTCTTCTCCCCCTTGTTCCTCCGTCAAGTTCCTCCTAATCCTCCTATACGTGCAAACATATGATATTTGTCCTTCTCTGCCTGACTTATTTCGCTCAGCATAACACCCTCAAGGTCCATCCATGTTGCTACACATGGCCAGATTTCATTCTTTCTCATTGCCATGTAGTATTCCATGGTATAGATAAACCACATCTTCTTGATCCAATCATCTGTTGATGGACACTTAGGCTCTTTCCATGTTTTAGCTATTGTGGAGAGTGCTGCTATGAACATTGGGGTACATGTGCTCCTATGCCTCAGCATTTCTGTATCCCTTGGATAAATTCCTAGCAGTGCTATTGCTGGGTCATAGGGGAGTTCTATTGTTAGTTTCCTGAGGAACCTCCACACTGTTTTCCAGAGGGGCTGTACCAGTTTACATTCCCACCAACAGTGCAGGAGGGTGCCCGTTTCTCCACATCCTCGCCAGCATCTCGAGTTCTCTGATTTGCTCATTTTAGCCACTCTGACTGGCATGAGGTGGTATCTCAGTGTGGTTTTGATTTGTATTTCCCTGATGAGGAGGGATGCTGAGCATCGTTTCATGTGTCTGTTGGCCATCTGGATGTCCTCTTTGGAGAAGTGTCTGTTCATGTCTTCTGCCCATTTCTTCACTGGGTTGTTTGTTTTTCGGGCGTGTAGTTTGGTGAGTTCCTTATAGATTCTGGATATTAACCCTTTATCTGATATGTCATTTGCAACTATCTTTTCCCATTCCGTTGTCTGGCACAAAAACAGACACATAGACCAATGGAACAGAATTGAGAACTCAGAAGTGGACCCAAAAGTATACAGCCAACTGATCTTTGACAAAGCAGGAAAGAATATCCAATGGAAAAAAGACAGCCTTTTTAACAGATGGTGTTGGGAGAACTGGACAGCAACATGCAGAAGAATGAAACTAGATCATTTTCTCACACCATACAAAAAAATAAACTCAAAATGGATAAAGGACCTGAAAGTGAGACAGAAAACTATCAACACCCTAAAGGAGAAAGCAGGAAACAACCTCCTTGACCTCCACCGCAGCAACTTCTTACTTGACCCATCCCCAAAAGCAAAGGAATCAAGAGCAAAAATAAACTGTTGGGACCTCATAAAGATTAAAAGCTTCTGCACAGCCAAGGAAACAACCCAGAAAATTAATAGGCAACCAATGAAGACACTTCCTTTGAAGTGACAGGTTGTAGGCACTCTGTGACCTCTACTTCGTTAGGCCATTACTTTCCGGAACAGGAGACATAACTGGCTTCTCTAACAGAAGCAGGCAAAGACTTAGACAAAATGATAAGACTGAGGAAATTATTCAGAATGAAAGAACAAGATAATATCATAGACAGAAAAATAAGTGAAACAGATAAAAGTAATATGCCTGATGGAGGATTATTTTTTCCTTTGGAGGATTTAAAATAATGATTGTGAAGATACTCAGTGGGACTTGAGAAAAGATTGGAAGAAATCAGTGAGACCTTTACCACAGATATTAAAAATGTAAAAAGATACAATCAGAGATGAAGAGTGAAGTAAATGAGATTAAAACCAAGCTTCATGAAATCAACAAGAGGCTGGAAGAAGCAGAAAAATAATTAATGACCTATAATAAAAAGTAATGAGAAGCAATGAAGCTGAACAAAAGAGAGAAATAAGAATTATGCAAAATAAGAATAGACCTAGAGAACTCACTGAGTCCATCAAACATAGTAACATTTGTATATTAGGATCCCAGAAGAGGAAGACAGAGGAAAGGTGTCAGAAAATGTATTTGAGAAAATAAAAGCTGAAAACTTAATCTGGGGAAGGAAGCAAACATCTAGATCCCAGAGACACAGAGAACTCCCATCAAAATCAACAAAAGCAGGCCCACATCAAGACATATAATTAAATTTGCAAAATATAGTGATAAAGAATAAATCTTAAAAACAGCAAGACAAAAAAGTCCTTAACTTTCAAGGGAAGACACACAGGACTAACTGAAAACTTCTCAACAGAAACTTGGCAGGCCAGAAGCGAGTGGCATGATATATTCAAAGTGCTGAGTGGGAAAAATCTGTAACCAAGAATACCAGCAAGGATACCATTCAGAATAGGAGAGATAAAGAGTTTCCCAAACAAGCAAAAACTAAAGGAGTTCATGACCACTAAACCAGCCCTTACAAGAAATATTAAAGGATACTCTCTGAGTGCAAAGAGAGACCAAAAGTGACAAAGACAAGAAAGGATCAGAGAAAATCTCCAGAAACAATGACAAAACATGTAATAAAATGGCAATAAATACATTTCTATCCATAATTACTTTGAATGTAAACGGACTAAACACTCCAATCAAAACACGTATTAAGGTGTCAGAATGGATAAAAAAATAAGACCCAGGGGCGCCTGGGTGGCTTAGTCGGTTAAGCGTCCGACTTTCGCTTGGGTCATGATCTCGCGGTTCGTGGGTTCGAGCCCCGCGTCGGGCTCTGTGCTGACTGCCGCTCAGAGCCTGGAGCTTGTTTCAGAGTCTGTCACTCCTTCTCTCTCTGACCCTCCCCTGCTCACGCTGTCTCTCTCTCTCTCTCCTAGAAATAAATAAAAATTAAAAAAAAAAATTAAAAAAAAAAAAATAAGACCCAACTATGTGTTGCCTGCAAGACTCATTTTAGACCAAAAACCACCTGCAGATTGAAAGTGAGGGGATGGAGAAACATTTTTCATGCAAATGGATGTCAAATGAAAGCTGAAATAGCAACACTTACATTGGACAAACTAGACTTTAAAACAAAGACTGTAACAAGAGACAAAGAAGAGCATTGTATCATAATAAAGGGAACAACCCAACAAGAAGATATAACAATTGTAAATACTTATACACCAAACATGAAAACATCCCCAAAAATGTCAGAAGAATATAATAATAGTAGGGAACTTTAACACCCCACTTACATCAATAGACAGATTATCTAAATAGAAAATCACCAAGTAAACAATGGCTTTTAGTGACACACTGGATCATAGACTTAACATATATTCAGAACATTTCATCCTAAAACAGCAGAATACACATTCTTTTCAATTGGGACTTTCTCCGGAATAGACTACAAATTAGACTGCAAAGAGGCCTTAACAAATACAAGAAGACTGAAATCATAACATGCACCTTTTCTTCTTACAATGCTATGAAACTAGAAATCAGCCACAAGAAAAAAATTGGAAAGACCACAAATACATGGAGGTTAAACAACATGCTACTAAACAATGAATGGGTCAACCAGGAAATCAAAAAATGCATAGAAACAAATGAAAATGAAAACGCCATGGTCCAAAACTTTGGGATGTGGCAATAGCAGTCCTAAGAGGGAAGTATAGAGCAATACAGGTCTACAACAAGAAGCAAGAGAAATCTCTAATAAGCAACCAACTTTTCACTTGAAAGAGCTAGAAAAATAAGTAAATGAAGCCTAAGCGCAGCAAAAGGAAGGAAATAATAAAGATTAGAGCATAAATAAATGACGTAGAAACTAAAAAACAACAACAAAACAACAATAGACCATATTAATGAAACTAGGAGCTGGTTCTTTGAAAAGTCTGACAAAACTGATAAGCCTCTAGCCAGACATATCAAAAGAAAAAAGGCCCAGAGAAATAAAATCACAAATGAGAGAAATTACAAATACATCACAGAAGTAGAAACAATTATAAGAGAATATTATGAAAAACTATATGCCAACAAACTGGAGAAAAACCTATAAGAAATCAACAAATTCCTAGAAATATATAAAGTACCAAAACTGAAACAGGAAGAAATAGAAAATGTGAACAAACTGATAACCAGAAAAGAAATTGCACTGGTAATTTCCAACAAACAGAAGTCCAGGATCAGATCGCTTCACAGGTGAATTCTACCAAACATTTAAAGAACAGTTAATACTTATTCTTCTCAAACTGTTCTAAAAAATGGAAAAGGAAGGAAAACTTCCAAATACATTCTATGAGGCCAGCATTACCCTAATACCAACACCATACAAAGACACCACAAAAAAAGAGAATTATAGGCCAATATTTCTAATGAATATAGATGCAGAAATCCTCAACAAAATACTACAAAACTGAATCCAACAATACATAAAAAAATCGTTCACCACAATAAAGTAGGATTTATTCCTGGAATGCAAGCATAGTTCAGTATTCATAGATCAATCAACATGACACATCATATTAGGAAAAGAAAGGATAAGACCTATATTATCATTTTAATAGATTTAGGAAAGGTATCTCCAAATGTCTACATGCATTCCTGATTAAAAAAAAAACACCCCAACAAAGTTGTAGAGGGAACATACCTCAACATAATAAAAGCCATATATGAAAATCCCACAGCAAACATCATCCTCAATGAGATGTAGGCCTCAAAGGCTGAGAGCCTTTGCCCTAAGGTCAGGAACAAAACAAGGATGTCCACTTTCACCCTTTTTATTCAACATAGTACTGGAAGTTCTAGCCAAAGCAAACAGAAAACAAAAAGAAATAAAAGGCATCTGAATCAGTAAGGAAGAAGTAAAAATTTCCCTATTTGCAGATGGTATAATACTATATACCAAAAGACTCCACCAAGAAACTGCTGGAATTAATAAATGAATTAAGTAAAGCCACAATATATACAATATACAAAACTGTGTTGCATTTCTATACATCAATAATGAAGCAGCAGAAAGAGAAATTAAAAATCAATCCTATTAGCAATTGCACCAAGAAACATAAGATACTTTGGAATAAACCTAACCAAAGAGGTGAAAGACCTATAGTCTGAAAACTATAAAACACTGATGAAAGAAGCTTAAGATGACACAAAGAAATGGAAAGAAAGACATTCCATGTTCATGAATTAGAAGAATAAACATTGTTAAAATAACAATACTCCTCAAAGCAATCTATACATTTAATAAAAAGCTTCTGAACAACAAATGAAACAACAAATAAAACTAAAAGACAACTCACTGAATGGGAGAAGATATTTGCAAACACTATATCCAGTAAGGGGATAATATTCAAAATATGTAAAGAACTTATAAAACTTAACACTCCAAAAACAAATATTCAAATTTAAAAATAGGCAGAATAGATATTTTTCCAGGGAAGACATACAGATTCCCAACAGACACATGAAAAGGTGGTCAACATCATTCATCATCAGATAAATGCAAATCAAAACTACAATGAGATATCACCTCACACCTGTCAGAATGGCTAAAATCAACAACACAAGAAGCATAGGTTTTGGCAGGGATGTGAAGGAGGAATCCTCTTGCAGTGTTAGTGGGAATGCAACTGGTGCAGCCACTCTGGAAAACAGGATGGAGTTTCCTCAAAAAGTTAAAAATGGAATTACCCTATAATTCAGGTATTGCACTATTGGGTATTTACCCAAAGAATACAAAATACTAATTCAAAGGGATACGTGCACCCTGATGCTTATAGCACCATTATCTGCAATAGCCAAATTATGGAAACAGCCCAAGAATCAATTGATAGATGAATGGATAAAGAAGATGTGATGTGTATGTGTGTATGTGTACATGCACATATCTCCACATATACATACAATGGAATATTACTCATCTACTAAAAAGTAAGAAATCTTGCCATTTGCAATGGAATGGATGCAGCTAGAGAGTATTATGCTAAAGGAAATAAGTCAGTCAAAGAAAGACAAATACATACAATTTCACTCAAATGTGGAATTTAAGAAACAACAAATGAGCAGGAGAAAAAAGAGAGAGATGCATACTAGGAAATGGAATCAAGTGCAGTGAACAAACTGATGGTTACCAGAAGGGAGGTGGGTGGGGAATGTATTAAATATAGGATGAGGATTAAGGAATGCACTTGTGATGAACACCAGGAGATGTATTGATGTGTTTAATTAGTATATTTTACAACTGAAACAAATATTATACTGTATGTTAACTAACTGGAATTTTTAAAACAACTTACAAAAATGTTTTAAAAATGTGATTGTTAGGACTAGCATGTTGACAATGGAGGTATAAATGGTAGTTGAATTCTATATACACTTTTAATGTAAACCCAAATTAATTTCTTACTAAAGTAGGTATGGAGCACAATATAAAGAAAAAAAAAACAAATAATTATACCAGGTGTATGGTGAGCAACTGGAAGGAGGGGTATGCCATTTCCTCTGTAGAGGGAGACAATTAAAGAAGCATGTTTGGGTAGGAGATATGAAGTTTGAGCATTTTCAGTTAAAATCATTTATCAGATATCAAGTAGGATCAAGTAGGAGATACGAGTTATGAATGACAAGAGAGCCCAGCTAGCGAAATAAATTCTGGAGTTGTTACTTTAAGTGTTACTTAAAGCCATGGAACTAGATAAAGTCTCCAATGAAGGCAGCATGGGTATAGAAAAGGTCATGGACTGAGCCCTGAGGCCCTCTGATCACTGGAAGTCAGAGGGATAAGGCAGAACCAACATGGAAAGCTGCAGTAAAATGGCCAGTGAAGTAGGACAAAAACCAAATGAGCATATTATCATTTTGAGATGGGTGAAACTGCAGTATACTTAAATCTTGAAAGTAATGGTTTAGTGGAAAGGGGAAAATTGATGATACAGATAGAGAGATACAAATTGTTGGAGTAAGGTCCTTGAATAGGCAAGAATGTAGGGGATTAAGATACTAGACAATATATTGGTCTAGATATGTTATGGGTAGTGACAGTTCATCTTCAGTAACAACAAGAAAAGCAACATGTGGCACAGATGCATTGGGATGGGTAGATACTGTGGTGGGAATTTCTCAAGGTTCTCTTTTGAAATACACATAGGTCACTGGAAGAGGGAAGAGAGGTCAAGGAACTGAGAGACCATGGTAAATATAACCACCAACAATTATGATAGAAGTGTTGAATAGAATGACAATGAAGTAGGGGCTAAAATCTTCAAGAAATAAGGAGGAGTCTTCAAGAGGATACTCCTACGATGAGAGATACTGGTAATATGGTCGGAAAATATGAGATTCAAAGATGGAGTTTTGGGAGAAGAGGGTGGGGAAAATGATCTAGAAGCAATAAAGAGCTGTAAGGAGGACACTTAGCCTATTACTAGGCCTGGTGGTTTGAGGAACCAGAAAGAAGTAATTGGCACTATTTGTGAGGGCTATAGCAGAAGCTTTGTGCCCAGGGAAGAGATGGGACATATGGAAACATGGAAATGCAAGGAATAATTTTGAGTTGTCAAAATGACTAGCGACTGGAGGGCCATAGAAGTTTATTGTTCAGGGAAGAGGAATGTTAACAGTCCTAAAAGTAGGAACTGTGAAACTGTCTGTCCAAATACCAATAGCATCTCCTATTAGGAATATTAAGGTGGAAAGTACATTCAGGAAAGAGCTTGAAGATTCTTCATTGGGTTCCTCCAGGAAGCAACATCGATTGAAGTAGTTTATTTGAAGGTGCTGAGAAAATCAGTAAAAGAAGAGGGAAGTGATCAACCAGTGGTGCACTATTAGACCAGGTACTTCAGCCAGCATTGGAACTTAAACATTTGGGAAGTTAAAAATGGGGAAAACTGAGGTAGGAGCAAAACACACTTCTTACAATTATTCAATGTCAAGGGTGAGAGAGCTGAAGTAAATATACACCAATATCTGAGAGTTCTTGATTAAGGGTTGCTGATCTCAAGGATATGGGCAAAGCACTGACAGCTTCTGAGACAAGGATATAGAATAAAGGTTTATCTATAGGATAAATTACATAAGCAGAATTTCAGGGTCTGAGGACAAGTACATTTGTGATTTTGATAGACATTTCCAAATTGTCCATCACATAGCATATACTTAGATTCATATCAGAAATGTATGAATGTCTATTTCTTCATGCCCTGGCAATCCTATGTTATGTTAAACTGCTTTTTGGAAGTCTTCTAGTTAAACAAGTATTTCAGTGTAATTTTAGTTTTCATTGATCTTATGAGGACTAAGGTTGGGGAGTTTAACATATTTAGAGGCCATTTTCCTTTCTGCAAACTGCATGGTAGTACTTTTTTGTCTATCAGTCTTTTTCTTTCTGATCTGCAGCTCTTTGTGATATGAAGTGCAAATATTTTTCATTTATTGTGTGTCTTTATTGTGAATCCTTATAGAATTCTGTTCATTACTCTGTATTTACTGTTGGTCCCAGCCTCTATCAGCTCCCATCTGGACTAGAGTCCTAGCCTTCTACCAAATTTCTATCTCTACTCCTATCTCCTGGATACTATTCTCCATGTACAAGACAGAGTGGCCTTTGTAAAATATGAAGCAAATCATACTACATCCCTATTAAAAATGCCCCAAGGACTTTTTCTCAGCACACCTAAGTCTAAACCCTGTGCATGGTCATCATGATCCTGCATGATTCACACCTTTCTTGCCCCTTTGAACTAATCTTCAGTTCTCTGTGCAGAGAATGACCTTCTTTCAGACCCTGGAACAAGTTAAACTTGTTCATGCTTTATGGCTTTTATGCTTTTTGTTTAATATTTCTTGTGGCTAGAATGTTCGTCCTCTAAACTACACATGATTCTCTTTGGTCATCAGCATGCACATCACCCCTTAGGATGGTACTACCCTCCTCATCAGAGTCAAAATGGCACACACATCCATACCACATCCCCAGTTTTCAGGTCTCTCTTTTCCTCTTTGTATTATCTTTGTTTTTGTACTTGGCACAATGTCTAAAATTATGCTTCAGAATAAAAGGATATTGCCTTGCATTCAGATTCTTGTAAGTTGTTCATAATTTAGGGTATTTTCTAAATTACTTTATTTTGAAAATACTGTATGGGAAATGCAATTAAGCTGAAATTACCAAAATCAATGCTAGTTTTAAATCTTTATACAGGTCACTTGACTGAACTATTTTGAAGTTAGGTGAAAGGAGACACAATAATGTAAACAGATGTAGATTTTTTAGGGCGGGGGTTATGACCTTAAAATTACAAAGTTAATCATAGAAACAAGCCTTTCAAATACCAATTAAAAGCAATGTAGGGGAGCAGGTAAAATAGGTAAAGGGGATTAAGAGATATAAACTCCACTTAAAAATAAGTCAGTCATGGGGTTGTAATGTACAGCATAGGGAATATAGTCAATAATATTGTAACAACTTTGATGATGACAGATGGTATCTAGACTTATGGAGATCATTTCATAATGTAAAAATATTGAATTGCTATGTACACCTGAAACTAATAGATATATGCCAGTTATAGGTAATTATTTTAGAGAGAGAGAGGGCATGAGGAGGGGGTCATGACAGAGAGAGAGAGAGAGAGAGAGAGAGAGAGAGAGAGTTGGAGGGCTCACTTCCATGACCCTGGGATCATGACCTGAGCTGAACTCAAGAGTTGAATGGTGAACAGACTGAGACACTCAGGCACCTCAATTAAAAAAATGGCAATGTAACAAGTGTAAATATGGTGGAAATAGGTATTTAAAAACCTATCCTAACATTATATAAATAGATACTTGTAGCTTAAAATAAAAATTATAGTTGGTAGCATCATACACATATTTTTAAAATGCCCTGATTCGAGTAATTTTAATAAACTTGAAAAATCATATGCTCTGAAAAACCATTAGAAGATGATAAAAGCAACTTAAATTTCTTGAGTCTCCTTATGAATTCAGCATATTTGCTTGAAGAGCTACCTTGACTCACAACAGATTTATAGCAAACAAGAAATAAACTTTTGGTTTTATTAAGCTACTAAGATTTAGGGTTGTGTTTTGTTTTGTTTTCTTTTTAACTGGAGTATAATGTAGCCTATACTGACAAATACAAAGGTCTACAATGTAATCTTGAATCAACCTAATCATCTAAAGGTAAGTCTCATGATTTATATCTCTTCAATTTCTCCTACATTCTTTTAGAGACAAAACAATGTGTAAAATAATACTTTTATAAATAAATAACTCTGGACATCCTGCCCAGAAATATTCTAACCTATAATTATAAAATGCAAAAGCTATTATTTTAAAAAAATTCCTTAATGTTACTAATCATATAGAGTTTATACTAATTTGCTTAAAAATATCAATACCATAGTGTTTAAAAAAATAAGTTTGTATATCTTATCTTTTAAATATCTGCATTTTTGTGAGAAATATAAAAGTTGAATATTTTGCAAAAAAATAAAAAAACTTCTTCAGTTTTATTCTAAAACACAAAAAGAATATACATGGTCACCTGAACTTGGAGATAGAAGTATTAATTTACCAGATAGAGGCATTTGTCCTTACTGTTAATATAAAGACTCAAATCTCCAGTTTCATAAAATATGCTAAAAACGTCATAGAAATATCTGTCCTGATTACTTTAATAACATTTAATAGCAAGATGTATTTTTAATAGTATATTTTCCATATCCCCATTTTCCACTGAATATGAGTATTTCTCAGAGACTATCTGTGGAAACACCACTTCCCTCTTCTTGGTGCATGCTGTTCAGTAATCTGCTCTCTTGAAAACCCAGGGTTTTGGCTAAGCTGTGCTTAGTGGAGAGTGATGGATTCTCTGGAACAAGGGTAGCGTATTGAAAAGTTCATCATTTCCATTTGGAAATGTCCAGTCCTATATCCTATATCCACTAATTCTAGATTCATTTACCAAGAGACATAGGGACCACAGTAAACTTCTCATCATTTGCACCACTATGTGCTACCACATTTTTCTATATAGCAAATTGTTTCTCTGCTACAATTCTTGATCGTAGGATTTTATATCAGACCAGAAATATTGACTAAGATAATGTAGGAATTCTATAATTATATGCATTGGTATGAGAACCTAAATAATTACCAATAATGCCTCTTATTATTATTTAATACTTTATTAAAAAGAAAAAAGTGTGGTTTATTATCTACAGTATACTACAAACCCTTCGTTTGTTAATCATGAAGTTGATATTCTGAAGACACTCTTTAATTACCATTATCTAGCTTGGAAATTTCACAGAACATAATTATTAAGTTAATGTGTATGGCCTGGTTTAAATCATGGCTTAAATCAGCCATGTTCCCAGAAGAGAGATAGCATGGTGTGGTGTCAGTTCAGGCCTTCCACAAGAGGCGGTTGTAATGGATTCTCATGCCCCTGAGTTGTAGAGAGACATCAGCATAACATTGAACTTCACTCCATAAAATGAAGACACAGGCATAGTTACAGCTTACTGATTAGAAGGAAGTTAGGGCAAGATGATCTTTTTAGGCCTCTTCTAAGACTAAAACCACTGGCTGAGTTAGAATTAGGGTCATATTAAGAACTGAAAGTTGTAGTAAATACTTGACATTTTTTGGTGAAGATCTTTTTATCCAGGTATAATGTCTATCTATCCAAAATGCCTAGCTAGATAGAAAAAATTACCAATTCTTTAAGAAAAAAGGTACCCACGTTAACAGAAGATCTCAAATTTTGTTGTTAAATACTATGATACTGGGAAAGAAAAAAGAAAAGCCAATGAATGAAAGTTCTGTGAATCAGAACTTTGACAGAAGTTCTTATAAGGCATGACCTCATATTTTTCCCTTGCAAGTATCACAGAAGTATGGTTAAGGATTTATTCCAAGTTTCCTATGGTCTAAAAGGAAGCAGTTGGACTAGACTGCAAAGGAAAGCTTTTTTGGTACTCTAAGGAAAACTCCATCCATTTTCTTAAGTCTTCTCTTCCCAAAGGAAGAAGAATGACAGCACATTTAGATTTGGGGAAGTATTGATTGATAGAACACCTCACCACCAACACACTGGGATCAGCTGGGGTGGAACAGGGGAAAAAAACAAAACCTTCAGCCAGTTCATTAAAAACATATGTTTGAAATCTTTTTTTGATTTTGTGGCTTTTCTTGATTACTTTTCCAGATATCTGCTTTTATTTTCCTACAAGTTATTTCAAAGGATAATGAAAGGTGGTTAAAAAAGATTTTTCAGTCTCTATGGGGAAAAAGAAAGTATAGATTATTTTTGTCCTTGCTTTGATCATTCTTTCCATGACTCTCCAGTCAGCTTCATAAACTATTACTGAGATCAAAACATAACAATTTCTGTTATCATTCCGAACAAGTATCTGCCTGAGTAAATGTGCAGAAGTTTCTTTTCATTGGCCTACTCAGGAGCATAGTTCTTAGAAATATATAACATAGAACTCCCATAACCCTATTCATTAAAAACTGATTTGTCACTGACAAGGGTTCCGTGGACTCGCAGCATATATAACAGCTTTGAAATAAGACTCAAGTGTCATTCCTTTTTATGTAGCTACAGACGTGTACCTGTTTTCTTTAATGATCTCATATTCTCTACTTTTGTTGTCCCCAGTTTTTCCAAGCTAGAGATAGTAGTATCCTTCTTATGGTAGACCAGGCTGACCCTGGTTCCATAGCAGAGTCTGACCAGGTCAGGAGATTAGAGCAGCTTTGTTATATAGATAGAGCCTACAACTATTCTCCCTGGCTTATAATTGACATGACCTTTGGAAGCCGTTGGGTGGAGCTTATAAACATTTTGTTGCAGATATTTTCCTCCTTGTTACCCACAATTTTAGTTTAGATTATGCACTTGCTCTGCTTTCCTTGTTGGACTTGAGATGCTCCCTGAGCTGGAGTTCACTTGGATGTTGCTCCAATTCCTTATTTGGTTTGCATTAAGCCTCTTTTCTGTAGACTCTGGCTCCTGGCAAAAGGCTTCCTGTGAAGAGAGTTATAATCAACATCAGATGGAATCCTGATGGTGCTCTTTGCCTGACTGATGAGAACCCTTACTTACTCAGCCTTGGGGCTGCCATGTCCTTTGGCTTTTGAGCATTTGATTTCCTGGGGAGCTCCCAAGAAGTAGCTGCTTAAGATTGGTTGGTATTGTCATGCCCTGTTCCTCAGCCTCAGCTTCAGCTTCTCATTTCTTGGTTATACATGTTGCTAAGTATGCCTCATGCCTCAATCTGCCCAATTTATGATACTATGGCATTTATCTCTACATGCACATATAAATTCATTTATTTCCAATACTTTAAGATGAACTCAGTTAAGATTAAGGCATTGTATCTCTGGCTTTCCCTGGAATCCTCAGATACTAATGTAGAAGAAGGTAGTCCTGAAGCCCTTTGAAGCCCTTGAAATCATTATTCAATTGACCTTAGAAAATTATAGTTATCATTTATAATCTGTCCATCTTCTTTTGGATCTATGATGTCCCTCAGTGACACTTCACATGTCTACCTAAGGCTAACAGAAATAACTGCTCATAATTCCATTGCTTGATAGTTTTGGGATGCCCCATAACTTCAGAAGGCATTCCTTCTCTTAACAATCTATTCTATACCTAAAGTTGTTTTAAATTTTGTCTTTGACCCAGTTGAGCAAAAAACATGATGCTGACATTTAAATAATGTGTTTTATCTTATAGACTCTGGCAGCTGAGAGATATCAAAGTTGTTACTCTAGCACTGGAGTTTTATTTCCCACAGTACAACTTTAGTAGTATGGAGTTTCTTCCCATCTACTAAAAGTATTTTTCTGCCCACATATTTTAATTCTCCTTAGCTTCATAGAAATCTTTCCCTTGTTGGCATCTTTCCCAGATCATTTCTTCAACCCTATTCAGAAATTTTCATTTTCTTTAATATATCAAATCAGAGAAGCATTCACTGCTCAGATTCTTTTTTATTCTTGTCCCTTGTAATAGAGATGAATTCTTCTTCAGAACACAAAATCAATAATATTCTCAGGCAAAAGCATAATTATAACACATCTAGAGCAGTGGAAGAGTCTCATTGGTGTCCTTGCTTCCTGTGGTCACAATGAAACACGAAATTCTGTGGTTCCACCAATAAACAGCAAGGCAACTTATTTTTGTCTTGGTCACTAAGAAATCTTCTTAATATTGTTTTTTTAAATTTTTTTAAAAATGTTTTTATTTATTTCTGAGAGAGAGAGAGAGAGACTGCATGAGCAGGGAAAGATCAGAGAGAGAGAGGAAGACACAGAATCTGAAGCAGGATCCGGGCTCTGAGCTAGCTGTCAGAGCCTGACGTGGGGCTCAAACCCACAAGCCATGAGATCATGACCTGAGCCCAAGTTGGACGCTTAACCGACTGAGCCACCCAAGCGCCTCTTTTTAATATTGTTTTAAAACCTGGATTTTGCCTTCCTCTCAAGCTATTAATATCTACTAATGTGAGACAAATTAGTAATTTTCACCTTATGAATATTCATCCTTGTTTCTCTAATAGTTGTAAGACAGCCTATTCAATATGGTCCATAGCTGTCATCCCAGGAATTTTTAGTCACCATTGTCTTGGGATTTTCTTTATTTCTCCTTTAAGTTAAATTCTTTGTTTGCTTGATCCTAGTTTTTTTCTTCATTTTTAATGAAGTATATTCTCTTTTAGTTGCCTGAGAAAGGTTGTATGAGCATATATTAGTCAGGGTTCAACCAGGAAAAAAGAGAACCAGTAAGAAATATACAATAGTGGATTTATTTCTAGGAGCTGGCTTACACAATCATGGGAGCTGATTAGGCACATCTGAAATCTGTAGGGTAGGCTGTCAGGAAAGGCATGCTGGAGGACTCAGAAGCGAGGCTGCAACTGACAGGTGGAATTCTTTTTTTCTTCCAGAAAACCTCAGTTCTGTTCTTAAAGCCTTTCAACTGATTAAATGAAGCCCATTAATGTATCTATAATAATTTCTTTTAATTAAAGTCAACTGATTATAGATGTCTATTTTCTCATTCTTTCTTGAGATCTTGAAAGTTGTCTAAAGGCTATAAGAAAAGCTTGGTGAGCCATCCTTATTCTATGAGAGTTGACTTAAATATAGTAATGACTTAGATATAGTAATCTCTTAGATCAGATGACTTACATATAGTAATCTTAGATCAGGTGACTTACATATAGTAATCTCTAAGATAGTGTTGGATACATTTTTATAAATATTTACTTTTGGTCCCCCTCCTTTTTAGCCTCAGTTTGAATGACTGTGCTTCCATAAGCACATCCACATCCTTTCTACAGATAATAAATGGATATAATTAAGTTACTGCTTTTCTTCTTTACATTTGATTCTTTGTTTGGATTTAGATCTCAAGAAAAAAGTCTTTTGAATATAGATCTATATATTCTATATACATAGAATATGTATTCTATAGCTGGCTGCTTTTATCTACTATGTTTTAATTCTCATTACTTTCACTTTCATATTTTGAGGGTTTTTTTCTCATCTTACCTTAGCTTTGAGAGTTTCTCATTATAGCCATCCAAATAATATAAATCATATGTAAACCCAAACTTCTAGCTTGAAAATTCTAAAATCTGGACATTCTGTTCTTTAATCATTAGAAACCAAATTGTAAAGTTTAGCATCCAGTTTCTTACTACTATGATTAATTCTACCCAAATCAACCAGGGAAAAATTCATTCCAGCTTCATCCATATTAGCAACAAATTCCAATTTATAACCTTACATGTTTGGCTTTAGAAGTACTAGCATTCTCTTCCCACATCCTTATCTATACCTTCAGCCTCCAACCAAATCCCAGAGACATATGATTCTGTACTTTTTGGAAGGTTTGCAACAATTCATTACTACATTCAAAATCCTATGAGTCTAGCTACAATGCTGGGTAATTACTTTAATGTGGAGAAGAGTCAAACTGCATTGAACATGCTTCTGCAATAATTTCTAATTCAGATCTTCAAAATGACAACATGTTCTTGCTTAGCTTTTGCAATTGTAGGGTGGGAACTCAGTTAAGTATTGTGTATAACGTTACTTTGGACAGTAAGCAGCAGTAGTACATTGGCTATATTCAACATTGTACCCTTGGTAAGTGTTTAAAAAGATTTCTACACTGAATAAAGGAGTTTTGTTAATGTTCCTGCTAATACTCAATAGTAGCTTTGTCAGGACACAACTAGATCAACCAAATGAAATATTCACAATCAGTAGTTGGGGCAACTTAACTACTTTTATTCTGTGGAATCCCAATTTATAAAATAGCTAAGAGCACCTGGGTGGCTTAGTTGTTAAGCTTCTGATGACTTTGGCTAGGGTCATGATCTCATGGTTCATGAGTTTGAGTCCCACATCGGGCTCTGCATTGTCAATCCAAAGCATGTTTAGGGTTCTCTCTCTTGGGAGGGAAGATCTTCTCTTTAGAGTTTTCCTTTCAGGTGGAATTGGGTGGTTCAGTCGGTTAAGCATCAGATTCTTATTTCCGCCCAGGTCATGATCTCACGGTTCATTAAATCAAGTCTGCGTTGGGCTCTATGCCAAAAACATGGAGCCTGCTTAATATTCTGTCTTTCCTTCTCTTTCTGTCCCTCCCCCACCCCTCAAAAAAAACACAACAACTTAGGAAAAAAAGCAGATAAAGAAGGAATTGCTCAAGTTGAGGAGTATGGGATGCATAAAAAGAAGTTAGTTTATCATTCTTTTCATATCATGGTGGCCAACAAAGCACATGTATAGAATCTCAGAGCTCTGTAGAACATGCTAGGAAAACCATAAGTCTATATTATTTCCAAGGACATTCCGGTTGTTTGCTTAATAATATATTGTTTATTTTTTCTATATAAAGATGTAGCCCGGAAGCTTTTGGCAGATTCATTGTACACAGCCTTAAATAAACATTCAAGGAAAGAAGTTGGAAAATTTCAGGAAAGTTTCATGGAAAATAAAATCTTTGAGTCTGGAGAGAATCTAAAATAAAGACATAAAAAGGACACTATTATGGAAAAATCTTGGAGCACAAATGGATAGAATCAGACAAATATTTCAAACCATACTGAGCACACCTGATCTTGTTTGATCTGGGAAGATAAGTAGAGCTAATCTTGGTAAGCTTATAGACAGAAAATGCCTAGGTCACCAAAGCTATCTACATACCAAATAGTTTTGGAGCAAAGATGTAGTCGTGCTTACCAGAGATCTATTAAACAAATACTCTACTTACCAGCACTTTGGCACAGATGTTTTGCTTGCTGTGAGCACAAAAATAACTGAGACATCCCAGAATCCTAAAGTGCTTAATGAGTCACCAAGAGAAGATTACACTACATCCAGCACAGGTATAGTTATGATTATAATATACTATAATGTAATATAATAATAAATAGAAAACTATGTACTGTTGTTGTTATAAATTTGTTGGGAACCTTGTATGGTATGTCAGAAGCATAATTTTCCAGTAACCAGAATATTTGTAGGACCTGAATATTGTATTAACTAACTGTATTATATGAGAAACATTCTGTGTACAACTGTTAAAGAGCAGCTAAAGTTACTGAAGGAACCAGAATCAAGGACATGAAACAGAAAGGTTTTGAGGACTTTAAAAGGTTGAAAGGGTTGGTAAGAAAAGTAGAAGAGGGAATTAATTATAAGATGAATAAGTTCTGGCAATTTCATGTACAGCATGGTGACTACAGTTAATGATTCTGTATTGTATACTTGAAATTTCCCAAGAGAATAGACCTTAAATGTTCTCCTCACCACACACACACACACACACACACACACACACACACTCATACACACACACACACCCTCACACACACTGGTAACTGTGTAATATGAAGGATTCATTTAACCTTTTTGTGGTATTTCACAAAATATATGTGTATCAAATCATCATATTATAAACTTTATATTTGCACGTTATTTCTCAATCATATCTCAGTAAGGCTGGAATAAATAAAGAATCAAATTTAAAAAAATTGCTTTTTTTCACATATGCTTAAATTCACTTTGTTTTTCAACTGCTATATTTATAATGCATTTGTTTTTCGAAAGTAGGTCTGTGTTTCAATGACAATGGCACTAATGCTTCATTTGTAGGTCCTATCTGAGTGACCTTGGCCAAATCAGACTGGGCATAGCATAGAGCATACATTTGCTTTTTCCCAGTGTTACTTCCTCTTGGTGGCTGTGCCACATGGATGACTTTCAGAAATAACAGTTGTATCTCCATACAGTGATGAGCTAGTCCCTGGTGATTCTAAAGGTTGAATGTTTTAATTCTGCAAACAAATGAATTATAATCATAGAGACTTTAGTCTATCCTGACTAGGCTTTCATCCTTTCATTAATTAACATTCATAGTTAGTTCTTTTATAGGCACTTACTTAGGCATTGTATAGCTACTATAGGGCATACAGTTTAATCCAATAGGCTCTCCCCCACTAAGGATCTTGTTATGGTTATTCTTATATTTTTCCTTCTGGCCATCTCTGAAATTTTCTCACTTTTCTTCTTGGAACACCATACTAGGATTAAATTTGCTTCCAAGCACTGGCCATGGCTTAGAAAAATGATTCTTTTTCTTGCCAGGATCCCCATACAGACTCTGCTGAGTCAAATTTAGTGCCAAAGGGAATGTGTGCTATGTTTGATCAGCACTGATCTCTGAGCTGGGCCCTGGAAAAAGCAAACATGGATTTTGTCAGTATCTATGGAGCCAGAGAAAAGTGTCCTGATTACAATCTGTCGTGATTACAGCTGTGCTAGTACCAAGTGTGGCACTCAGAACATCTACTATAGTCTCATGGCAACCAAACTCCATTTCTGAATGTAGCAAATGTTAGGCCTGTTAAATAGATGAGCTGTACAACTGGTACACTATCCATTTCTTGAGTTGGAAGTTACTTTGCCTTTGATAACTTTGCCTTCCTCAAGAAAATCTTCTCTTACTATCCACCCAGAACTTCTACAGATCCCCATGATGATACATAAATACCTACCCTGAACTTATAATGATGATTGAATTCAACATTGTAATTGCATAAGCCTGACTTTTCCATTTTGTCAACAGTCTCTTCCCTGGAGTCACTCCCAGGGAGCATGTCATATCCTGTTAGGTAAATTTTGAACTTAAAAGACTGCATCTCATAGTTATATGAGCAAAGATTACATTTAATTCTCTGTCCTTTTCATCATTTAATATGTTGTTAGTGCTTTAAAATGAGGAAACAATTTCTTAACACATGTAGGTATAGGGCATTTATAAACTTTAAAAGCACTTCTGTGTCTGTTACCTTCTGCAATTCCCATAATTCCCTGTGAGGGATGGCAAATCCCTCTTTGACAAATGAGGAAACTGAGGCATAAAGGTTAAGTGGCTTCACTGAAGTCACATAGATAGTGACAGACAAGATTTAGGATTTAGTTTCCCTGACTCCTAGTCTTAGACTTTGAAAAATATTGTCTAGTCATCACATCATTACTCCCCAAGAGTTATTCCCACCAGAAATCTCATTTTAATTAGATATTTCATCTCTTGAAACTCTGTCTTGTGGCTAGCATTTACAAAATAATGCTGAATGGAGGCAAGGACAAAACCATCAGACAAATTTTCTTATGACTCTTTGGACAGGATAGTGCAACATCAGATCCACCTTGGCACCTGGTTAGTTTGAAACTCTGTCTTAATCACAGGGACCACTGTGTGCCCCTCTCACAGCCACTTTAGCTTGGTTTTACAACAGTGTTCAATAGTGAGACTCTGTCCCATCTTCATTGGGCCTCCTGCCATGTCTGGGCATCTATGATTGTGACTTTAATTTTAAAGCATGGATTGGATCTTAAGGATCATGAATCACATTTTATAAATGAGGATGGAGGATGTGAACTTAAGTTATCAAAGCCATGGAGTTAGTTAGGCTTCTTAATTTATTAACTGATTTATTTTTAAAAAAACATTTATTTAAAAAACATATTTTGTTCCGGGAATTTTCTGGACTGGAAATACAGTAGTGGGGAAAAAAAGAAAGAAACACAAAGATCATTGCTTTAGTGTAGTTTGTACACACACACACACACACACCATGGTGACAACACATGTGAGAAAAATAATGTAGGTGTCTTAGTCTATTTGGGCTGCTATACCAAAATATCACACACTGGGCATCTTAAAAATAACAGAAACTTGGGGTGCCTGGGTGGCTCAGTTGATTGAGCTTCTGGCTTTGGCTCAGGTCATGACCTCGTTAGCTTGTGGGTTTGAGCCCCGCCTCAGGCTCTGTGCTGGCGGCTTTGAGCCTGGAGCCTGTTTCAGATTCTGTGTGTGTGTCTCTCCCCTCCTCCCCTGCTCATGCTCTGTTGCTTTCTCTCTCTCTCTCAAAGATAAATAAACATTAAAAATAAATAAATAACAGAAACCTACTTCTCACAGTCCTAGAGGGTGAAAGTCCAAGATCAAAACACCAATATGGTCACATTCTGGTGAAGGCACTCTTCCTGGCTCATAGATGGCACCTTCTCACTGTATCCTCACATGCTAGAATGGACTGGGGGCTCTGTAGAGTCTTTTTTTTTTTTTTTAATACAAGCACTATATTAATCCCATTCATAAAGTTTCCACTCTCATGAGCTAAGCACCTTTCAAAGGCTCTACCTCCTAATACCATCATATCGGGCATTAGGATTTTAACATATGCAATTGGGTAAGGTGGGGGAGGGACATTGAGACCATAGTAGCAGAAATAGAGGATACTGAGTTCTGGGAGCCCTGGGTAAATTTTAAATAGAGTAGTCAAGGAAGTTTTCATTGACAGGGTGACATTTTTGAGCAATAACATGAGGGGGGTAGAGGAGTAGGAATGAGAGTATCTGGGGAAAGCCTGTTCAAACCTACTGGACAGGAGTATGATAACATCTTTGAGAGGTCAGGGCTAGGTGGCTGGGGCAGAATGAATGAGCAGAGAGCATGGTAGCGGGATACAAGGTCTCAGAGGTCATGGAGAACTAGACCTATGTAGGGTGTTGTAGGCTATGGCAAGGACTTTGGTTTTTACTCTGAGTGAATGAGATAAGGAGATACTGGAGAGTTATTTATGAGCAAGGAATGATATATTTGGGCTTAGTTTTAAATGGATACCCTGGATTTTGTGTTGAGAATGGATTAGAATGAGTGGAGGGTAGAACCAGGAAAACCAATTGTTAGCAGGCTGTTGCAATAATCCAGGCAAGAGAAAATGGTGGTTCAGACAGGTGAGAGGGATAGATATTTGTAGTGTTTGTGGGAAGTTTATGGAGGGATTGTGATCTTGAAAGAAGTCTTAAAAGTAGATTGTATTAAGTCAAACTAAGTATATGTTGTAGAAAAGAGGATGTGAGTCCATATAATGGAGGCTTTCCTAATAGCTACTAATAACTAGCTTTATGGGAAAGATGCTTATGAATAAATGTGTACGAGGAACAAAAAAAGAAAACACTAGTTTGAGATGCACAGATTTTCTCTTTGGTAAATAAGGTTTTGCTAGCTAACTTCTAGAGCCACCATAAATTATTTTTGAAAACAAAGCATGGAGGGAAGCCTGGGCGGCTTAGTCTGTTAGTGTCTGACTCTTGATTTCGGCTCAGGTCATGATCTCACGGTTCACAAGTTTGAGCCCTGCAACAGGCTCTGTGCTTACAGTACAGAGCCTGCTTGGATTCTCTCTCTTCTTCTCTCTCTGCCCGTCCCCTGTTTGTGGGCATGCTCTCTCTTAAAATAAATAAACTTAAAAAAAGAAAGAAAAAAGAAAACAAAGCAGGAAATGTATAAAGAAGTAATGTCTTTAGGTCCCTACAAACTTGCAGACATTTTTAGTGTTTTGAATGTACTCAAAAGACAGAAGACTAGTTCATATTTCCATCATGATTTTTCTTTTTTTCAAGTTTATTGATTTATTTTGGGGGTTGGCAGAGAGAGAGGGAGAGAGAGAGAGAATCCCAAGCAGGTTCTGCACTGTTAGTGCAGAGCCCAATGCAGGGCTCAAACTCATGAACCATGAAATTATGACCTGAGCCAAAATCAAGAGTCATACACTTAACAGACTAAGCCACCTAGACACCCAGTTGTCATGATTTTTCTCTCTTACCTTCAACCCTGGAAGTGTCTGGTAGGGTAGAATAATTTGAAACCCTTTCCAGATAATCTGCTATAAGTTTCCTTCCTAGTGTGGTCAATACAAAAGTGAAACCAGAGTGTAAAACTTGGATTGTTACTAACTTTGAACACTGCATGTAAAACCACAAAACAACAAGAGAAACTGTTATATGAAGAGTCTGTACTGAATGATTTGTGAGCGCTCTCTCTAATTCTAAGGTCTCTAAAATTCTAAAGCTCTGTGAGTTCCCACAGAGTTCTTATCTACCCTTATGGAAATTTGTGTTTTGTTTGCTGGAGAACTCACAGAATCACTTCTCTATAACTCATTCTGTGAGTAAATTCAGGAGCAACACGTCACACACCAATAACCCCAGCTCTTTATTCCATCTTTTAAATGATTTATAGATAGCAAATACTTAATTCTACCAAATGCTTCACTATAATCAAGGAAAACAGTTATTGCAGTTTGCAAAAAAGATTTTAATTTGCATGTAATATGCCTTTCAAAATTCATTTCAAAATGCACTCATTGTCTTGTTTTGAATTCTTAGTGTCTTTTTTTCTTTGAGTGTTCTGTATGTAATGATTTGTCAGTCACTAGCATTCCTATAGGTACATCTCTGTCAGAATTCCAAAAGCACATTAGCAGTGATAAAACAAAGCCCTCAGAGGTAGGCATATTTTACTGTAAGATAACATTCCCCTTTTAGGCATTGTTTGCCATGTATCTTTGAACACCTAGGAATTGTATTATCTCATTGTAGCAGAAGGCTTAGTGTTTTCTAATGTAATTATATGATGAAAGAAAATGTAGTTTAGAATGAACTATATTGTGCTGCTTATGTTTTTAAGTGACAGGTTTAATAACAATAAAACAGGTAACTGTAAATAGCATACTAAGAGAAGAATATAAAACTACACCTAACTTGAGGTACTGAGGATTTATTAGAAAAATAAGTTTCTGAAATGATTAAATGGGACAATCTTAAATCAGCTTAATTTATGTGATTTACCTGAGGTGAATCTTTCCCTTATAAAATGTAGTAAATCTAAATAAGGCATTTTGGTATTTGATTTCATTTCATTTTCAGCAGTCCAGCATTATTCTGTTCCTTGATTATAGCACCTTGGTTCCCTGTTAGGAATTTCTTCTTGCCCACTGTTTGTACTCTTTTTTTAATCTTTATTTCTGAGACAAAGACAGAGTGCAAGCGGGGGAAGGTGCAGAGAGAATCTGAAGCAGGCTACAGGCTGAGAGCTGTCAGCACAGAGCCTGACGCAAGGCTTGAACTCACAAACTGTGAGATTGTGACCTGAGCTGAAGTTGGATGTTCAACCAACTGAGCCACCCAGGTGCCCCTGCCCACTGTTTGTACTCTTAGGTGTCAGCCAAGATTTGACTCTTGAAAGGAATGATAGAAAGAAAGAAAAAATAGAGCCCATTCACCCTCACAGAGGGGACCTGGATAAACTCTGAGCAGTTCCTTATATCTGGTTCTTGCTACCAGTATCACTGGATCTCGTTGCTGAACACACTTCTGCAGTGGCTTCTTTGGTTCTGAGTCACCCCTTATCCTTCTAATAAGTCCTTTTCTTTTTTTATTTTTCATGTTTTCCAAAGCTGGAATTGGTTGTTGCAACTAAACATCCCTGATTGATGCATTCAGAACTTGCACTCCTTCTCAATGTGTGTTATTTCTCTAAAGGACAATACAATTTATATCAGTTTAAAGATTTGAAATATTTTTACTTCTTTTCAGGGATGTATGTGTATATGTGTACGTGCTTGTGCATGTGTGTGTTGGTAAGTAAGACACATATACAAATACCAGGATTTTACCAGCATCTTAATGAGGCCTTCATCTTTCTTAATTAGGGGAAATTACTGGACTCAAAGCAGAAAACAGGTGCATTCTGAGGAGTCTCCCTTGAACGTTCTCTTAGATTTATCGGTGAGTTTGTAAGCTCTAATTTACAATAGGGCTCGAATGAGAAGAGAAAATCTCTTTTAAAATCAGTAAATATGCTAAACACTTAAAAATTTCATAACAGGTTTGTGCTTGATACCTAGAGAAAGAACTTATAACTAGTTAAGTTCTACTAACTATCGTGAATTTCCGTCAAGGGAATATTAAGAATATTGTGGAAGCATAACCATAACATCTATGTCAGCATAGATTCCTTAAGAGACGTAAGAGAATTTCAAAAAAGATATTATGGTCTAGAGATCTAAGGCTAGGAGGGCTAAGATTTGGGACTTATTCTTGCCTCTGTCATTGGATGACCTTTGATATTCATTTCTCCTTTCATGGCCATAATTTTCCCAGCAGTGGAGTGAAGATAATTTATCAACCTCACACAAAGTTGTATGTGTGTACTTTGAGATTTCTTCTCATTATGCTAAGTGAAATAAATCAGAGAGAGAAAGAGAAATACTGTGTGACTTCACTTATATATGGAATCTAAAACCATTGAATTCACAGAAGCAGAGTAGAAGAGTCATTTCCAGGCATTTAGGAGTGAGAGAAATTGAGAGATATTTTAGTTAAAGGGCACAAACTTTAAGTTATAAGATGAATAAGTTTTGGGGACCTATTGTGACTATAGTTATCAATAACGTATTGTATACTTGAAATTTGCTAGGAGCATAGATTTCAAGTGTTCTCACCATAACAACAACAACAACAAAAACAGTAATTATATGGGATAGAGGATGTGCTAGTTAACCTTATTGTCATAAACATTTATATATATATGGGTGGTGGACTTTCAAATTAGAAACCTGAAAAAGTGAAAGTAAGACCATATGACAAACAAAAGAAATAGAAAATAATGCAATCGCCACAGGAAGGAATTACATAATTTGCATGGGGTACCCAAAATAAAAAACTGAGAAGCATATTTAAAGCAATGATAATCACAACTGTACAAAAATATGGCACTTCTTTAAAGGGCAATTTTATGAGATGAGCAACCAATTTCCTTTTTAGCAAGAAGTACATTTTAACAAGTGTGTAATAAGTGGGAATTACTATCTATAACCTACCTGCCTATTTCTTAGCACTTCTGTTAGCTCTATTTTCACTGTCTTATTTAACCCCCCAAAAAATGCGAACTAGGTATTCATTCTATAGAGGAAACTGAGAGTTTCCTCTCAGAAATGTAAGAAATTTCAGTAATTTAAGAAATTAAATTACGTATCAGGGTAAAACATTATAGAGTTGAGATTCAAATTCTTCGGGTACAGACATACCTTGTTTTATTGCACTTTGTTTTATTGCACTTTACAGATATTGTGTTTATAAATTGAAGCTTTATGAAACTGCTTCCAGCAAGTCTATTTGGCACCATTTTTCGAACAGCATTTGTTCACTTTGTGTCTCTGTGTCACATTTTGGTAACTCAGAATACTTCACACTTTTTCTTTATTATTGTATTGTTATGATAACCTATGATCAGAGATTATAGTTCACTGAAAGCTCAATGACGGTCAGCATTTTTTAGCAATAAAGTATTTTAAAATTAAAGTATGTACATTTTTTAGACAGGATGCTATTGTACACTTATTAGACTACAGTAAACTGTAAATATAACTTGAATATGCATTGGTGGAAAACCATGAAAAAATTATTTGACTTACTTTATTGCAGTCTCCCAGAACCAAACCTAAAATATCTCTAAGGTATGCCTATATGCCTTTCCACAGAGTCTGGGCTGGACCATATGATTTTCTTTGGCCAATGGGATATTAGCAAGCATGACATAGCAGAGGCTTAATACGTACTTGCACATTGGGGGTTTGTCTTCTTTGCAGTGCTTCTTGGAACCCTGAGACTATACTAGAGAGGCCATGTGAAGGAGAATTGAGGTGCCCAGTTCAGAGTTAGAATCAGAATTCCAGACATGTAGTCTCAGTTGAGTCATTCCAGCCATCCTTCAGGTGTTTAAGCCACCAGAAACAAGTCATTCTCGCTGTGCATCACCTAAATTCCTGACCTACAGAGTCATAATTATATAAAACAGTTGTCACTTTATACCACCTAACTTTTCATTGACTTTATCATGCAACAGTAGGTAACTGATTTTTAATTTAGGATCAGTCTAAAGCTGGAGTACTCTTTATCCTACAATATTTTGTCTCAAATTATTGAACCTTTCTATATCTCCTCAACTGAAATCTAGTATGTTGTTTTGCAAAGACATGAAATATGAATTTTTTATTAAAATGATTCATTTCCTTCCATACCAGAGTTAGTAATGTTAACATTTTGTCTTGTTTCCAGGTTTACTTTTAATAAAATAAATTATTCTATCCTTTCTTATAAATATTAAGTATATTTATTATAAATAATTCAAATACTGCATAAAGCATGAAGATTTAAATATCAGTTAAATATCACCACATAGAAAGAAACTGGTAATATTAGATGAACTTCATCTGGTCATATTTGTTTTAAAAAGTAGAAAGAGACACAGGAAGAAAAAATACTTAAAAAAACATTATTTTAGAGAAATTGAGAGAGAGAGAGAGAAAGACTCTTAAACAGGTCCCCATGCAGGGCTCCATCCCACGACCCTGGGATCATGACCTGATCCTAAATCAAGTCGGGCATTAAACTGACTGAACCACCCAGGCACCCAGAAAAAATACTTTTAACTATGATTATGTTATATATCTTTTTCTAAAGTAAAAAAAAATGAAATAAAAACAAATTTCTATTTGACCAAAAAGAAAAATCAAAAACAAATAATGCCTGTCCGCCTTCTCCCAAAGCCTGATAGAAGTGTTACCTTCAAATACATATTTCTTCCTTCTATATAAAAGATATTTCCTGAAAGGCTCATCTAAGCTTATGAAAGAAATTTTAGAAAAAACAGACTTTAAGAAATTGGAGTCATTTTTTTAAGGTCTCAATTTTAATAGAACAAAGTGATTTCCTGCTATATATATAATCAGGACCTTAGCAGTCACATATCATCACATATCTTATCTCCCTCTATCCACATTCTAGATTTACTTAAACATTATTTTCTTTTACCATATAGAAATATAAGTACTATAATGATGACTTTCTTTCCCTTAGAACTTTATAGATCAAAGCTCTGCTGTAAGAGTCAGAGGCCAGTATTATTTCTCCTCCCATGATAGTGACTGGCTTTTTCTGTTTTATGCTTGAATATTTTTTCTTTATTCTTGATAATAGCATAAACTAGAGTATAAATTGGTGTTGATTTTCTGCATCAGGTTTACTTTGAAAACAGTGTGCTTCTCCAGTATGCACCATTCATTTTCCTCATTTCAGGAAAATTTTTCTATTTCATATTTTCAAATATGTTCTTTCTGCTTTATTTGTTTGATTCCTTATGATCTAATATATTTGTTAGACCCTTTTTACCTATCTTTTGTATCTATTAGCTTTTTTCTAATCTCTTAGATCTTTCTTTCTTCCTTTTTTTTTTGCATTGTTATTATTTCTAGCCTCTTTTTTGAAAGCAATTGCATATATAGTAGACCCTTTTTAATTTTGTGTTCTTTCGAATGTATTTTTTTTCTCAGTTTCACCAAGATCAGTTTTATTGTTACAACTCAGGATCCTAGCAGAAAACAGAATTCACCCTACATATTTACAATTTAGAGATATTAGAGACAAAATTACTGCTCATCTGGAGGCAAGGCTAAGATAAAATTAAAAAACAAAACAAAACCAAAAAACAAAAACGAAGAAATAGTAAGATCCTAGAGACTTACAAGCACTTGAAGCTGCTACCACCCCTAGGACTGCAGGGACAAGAGGAGGAAATAATGTTTGTGGAGTCCACTGTCAGTGGAAAAGAGGAGAGAAGAGAACGGTGGTAGTAGGAGTGGTGGGTGGGAGGTTGCCAATGAGAATAACCAGCACATACCTGTCAATTTATCAAAGATTTTAAGTCTTCAATAAGTCTCAAATATTTACTCCTTTCCACTGGTGATGTATGCGTGTGTGTGTCTATACATATACATATTTGCCAAGTACCCACCGGTGTCTTCATGAAGTCGTATCTTTCTAAATTTGAAGGAAGGTCTAATCTTCAAAGGAAACAGGTAGTATCCTAGGAGATATCCCCAAAGAATGAATCCACTTCATTTTCCTAGCTTATCAGCTCAATTTTATTTAAAGGAAGAGAGAAGAGCCAAAAAATGTTACAGCCAGAGAACAATGTTATCCATCCTCAATTTTTTCTCCGATTGGCAAGTTCCCATTTTATCTCATACTGTTGTGTTATCAATTCCTTTTTGAGTCATTTTTTTAAAAGTTGCATTTATATTCTTATTAAGTTTTTTATAGCCTGAGACAATAGGGAGTTCTTTTTCTCATTTTAAGCTATAATTTCTTGTAAGTCCTTTTTCTAATTTTAAGCTATAATTATTTTACTTTGCATTAAATATTTATTTTGGCCATGTTGTTATTCCCATCTTGAACATGCTCAGGTAATACTCTATTGTAATACTACAGTGTTGATACCTTCTCCCAACCACATGAGGAAGAATCTTTTTCTTCACACCTACAAGTGGTAGACTGAGTATTTTACATTATATTTACTTTTCTGTAGCAAGAGAGAATGGCTGAAACAATGGGAGACCTCAGCTGAGGGAAACATGAGCAATCTTCATCTTGGTTAGTGTGATTGAAATCTGCCCTCTCTCAAAGCTTGGCACCCTATGTTCTGGTCCATGGAGACAGCCTTCTAACTCTGTGTTTGGCAACCATTGTTAAAGAATGTTGGAGTAAAGAATAGGTCAACCATCAAGGAGTTAAGTAAGTTGATTTTCCTATATGAAGTCAGAAGACATTAGAGCTAAGTAGCCTAGATTTTTTCTCTGAGAAGGAAAATAAATTTTTCTTAGTTCTCGTGAAATCTATCATATATAACTAGCAGCTACATAATTCCATTCTGATATTGTATCTATGAATCAGAAAGAAAGAATGCCAACCAAGATATTGGGAAAGCCCATGAACATCATTTTGGAAAGAAAAACCTAAATAAATGAATTGGGTAGAGATGTTTCTAAATGAGTACAATGAGAAATGAATCAGTGAAAGAAGTTAAGAAATAGGTGACTTAATTCCATTTTACATTTCCATGAACTCCAGAGAGAAGTTCACAGAAATTATTAAGCTCTTTAGTTCCTTTTCACTGTAATTTAATCATGTTGTATTCTTTAGTTAAAAAAAAAAAAAGACACTTAGAAAATATTAAAGGAGTTCTATGTAAAGTGGCTATACATTTTTTCCTTCCTAGCATCTTTCTGGTGAACAATCCCTGAACTTTTGCTATAGTTTTGAGGAAAGAGACAATGGGGGCAGAGGTTGTGGGAGGAGAAGACAGAATTATTATTTAATAAGGATATATTCCAAGAACTCTTCCTGGCCATGTTTGCCACTTTGTGAGGGAGAATCTGCCCAGAGAAAACAAAGACTAAGAAAGTCAAACCCTTTAGGACATAGTTTAAGTAACTGAAGTTCATTGTGTGATGTTCCCAGTTAGAAAGCTAGAAAAGTCTTTGTTTCAACTACCTTGGATAGGATTTCTGTTACTGGAAAAGTTCCTTTAGTAAATATATTATGTTTCCTATGGATTGGTGGGTAAGAGAAATAGCTGGATTTCAGAAATAGCTAGGACTGCACTTTGGAAAAGAAGACCATGTTGGGGAGATGAACATAGTCAACAAATAAAGGGAGCACTTAGCAGCTATGTTGAGAAAAACACAACAAAATAAACAATAACAACAAAAGAGCTGAAGAACTTAAGTCCACAAGTGATCCTACCTGGAGGTAAGGCAATCTGATGATGACATTTATCACCTCAGTTGATTGGTCTGATTTGCTCAGCAAGCTAAATGTCCTTTCCCTCTGTTTGTTGTATTTTCCCCACAAAGTTCCTCATCAGGTAGAAGACAATGCCGGGATTTTCTGATGGAAGGAAGAACTATTGGGAAGTGAGGTTGGGATGTTAGCACGGCTGTTTCTATTTTTGTTTTTGATTCTCCACAGGAGACTGAAAGTTCTTTGGAAACATGAAGTGTATCATGTCTTGCTTGCTCATTCCAGTACACCCAATGCCTCGCACAGTGCTGAATATCTAGGGAACTTATTACATGTTTGTGGCAAAAATCAGTAACTTTATCTCAGAGTCAAAATCAGTTCCCTTTGATGTAATGGAAGTAACTTGCTCAGAGGAAAGGCACAAAAATAGGACTCAGAAAAGTAAGGGACCAAGTGTTGGCTTAGAGGCATCATTAGTCATGTGACCTACTCTGACATTGCTAGAAAATTGTCTCCAGAGAGGAAAAAAAACCCTGAAGCAACATAGTATACATCTGTTTTATATCAAAATTTAGTATTATGCTAATTCTGTGAATGACAAATGGTCTATTTTATAGCACAAATTTAATTTTCAAGCCATCACTTTGTGGCCATCAATATTTTGTCTTTTAAAATTCTAAATAATAATATACCATGCATAACCCATGAAAGCTTAACTTTGGTCAGAAGAGAAACAACATATCTTCATTTTTTTAATGGAAAGTTGTAGAGCATACTTTGATATTCAGTGATAAAGATTCCAAACTCAGTTCAAGGTTTACTTACCTAATTTCTTGGCTTAATAAAATACTATTGAGCCAATTGACCAGCTGTTAAAAATTAGGCAATAGGTTGAGAAAATATGACATCATCATTTGAGATTGCCCTAGACAAAGTTATAGAGTAGGTGAATTTGGCCTTCAGAAATGCCATCTTCTCTTTCTAACCTGAACCCATTTTTCATTGCTTTTTCCTTCTACACTGACCAGATCTAAGAAATAACCAAAATGCTAATTGGGTCAAGTCATCTTTGATTAAAAACGTGCTAACAGCTTTTGCCTGCTTGTAGATAAAATAATTTGTTTTTGTGATCTGGACCTTTCTTGTTTCAAAAATTTGTCAGCTTATTTGATCCAGTTCTGAGTTCACTATTATTTCTTTTGTCCCACACTATTAGAGGCCAAGGAGGTCTTCTAAATAACACACTTAGTCCTTATCCAAGTTTGAAGCCAATTGAGAAATAAAACAATGTGTAAGGTATGTGGAGACCAAAATATGACTTTTTTTTTTTTTTTTAACCATAGCTGATATAGGAAAGATTGGTGGACAAAGTGGGCTTCCTGGGCTTCCAGGTCCGCAAAACTATTGTCCTAGTAGGTAACCAAGTAGGTAACCAAGTTTCAGGCAGTGCTGGATGAGTGCAGGCCTCCCTACACTTTGTCCCCACGTGCCCTATAAAGTACTTCACCGTGGGCAGCCTAGGTCCCAAGCAGAAGGGGAGAATAAGGGACTGGCTCCCTTCAGCCAAGTATTTCCTTTTAAATTTCCAGACCGTGGGGGAGGAGAAGGAGAAAAATAGTTGGGGAGAGGGAGGGAGGCAAACCATAAGAGACTCTTGAATGTCAAGAACAAACTGAGGGCTGATGAAGGTGGGGGAGAGGGGAAGGGGGATGACAGGTATGGAGGAGGGCACTTGTTGGGATGAGCACTGGGTGTTATATGTAAACCAACTTGACAATAAACTATATAAGAAAAAAACCCCCAAATTTCCAATCATGTTAATTCACTCTTCCTCAGAGGAGGATTGAGTAAGCTGCTGATGGAATGGGGTGGGTAAGGCCAGGATTGTGATGCGATAGAGGATCTTCCATGTGGTACCAAAGCTAAGAGTGGAGAAGAAGCATCACTCCAGTCAGATGGACTGCACTTCCAGCTTCACTTTTCTTGTTGTCAAAGTACAGAGTTCTTTTATTGAGATTTATGGATGGTAGAATCTTCATTGTTTATGTCTGGAAACATCTTTATTTCTCTCTCACTTTTGAGAGATTATCTAGTCTGGTGGTTTTCAGAAGTTCCACAGATCTTTCTCAGCAGATACTCTGGTGGGAAAGGGAAGGAACGATGCTAAGCTGGGTGATGTGGGGATGATCGAGGTCCTGCCTTCCAGCCACAGATATTCTGTATTTATTTCTTTTACAGTTTGGGTTTCTGCATAATATTGTTTTTAACAAAAATCTTATCCACAGATAAAGGTTGAAAAAATGTTATTGTAGACTAATCCTTCTTATGATCATAATAATAGCAAACACTTACATAGCATGTATATGCCAGGTGTTAAGTGATGTGTGTGAATACAAACATTAATTCTCAAAACAATCTTGTGAAATAGTTACAATGATACTCCCTTTTTATAGATGAGGTATTTAAGGCACAGAGAACTTAAGTACTTTTTATGAACTTATGAAGGTAGTAAGAGGTATAGTTGGAATTTGACTCCAGATTCCTGAATTTGGAGTATATTTTATAAACAATTGCACCAGTTTGAGTTCTAGAAAGTAGAATGAATCCCACATCTAAAACATTGAATGGAGGAAACAGGGACTAGATTTCCTCACTTTCTGCTTGACTTTCCTACTATATCACACCACTGTTCAGAATGGCCACTTACTCTGTGCATAAGTAATGCTGACACTGACTAACATTGTGTTCACTGCTGATCTAGGAGCAATGACTCCAGACTGGGATATTCAACATCCTGCTTGATTTCACCAGTTAGATGACTCACAAGCTTCTCAAACTGAGAAAGTCCCAGACAGAACTCATGATTTCACACCCCACAAACTTGTTCACCCTAGCATTATCTGCTTTCAGTAAAGAGCATCATCTTTTGTCATTTGTTCAAGGCAGGAACTTGTTCAACATCTTTAATTTCTCCTTCTCTTCATCTCTCACATCCAACTCACCAGCAAGTCTTTTTGATACCAACCTCAAAATACAACTGGGATTTATATAATTCTTTCCAACACTACTGCATCACTCTTAAAAAAAGAATAGTAACTATTACGACTCATAATTTTTCCTTTATGACTGTGGAATGAGCTTCCCTCTATACACATCTATTTTTCAAAGATTTACATGCAATACACTCAATAACAGCAGTCTGTTAAGACTCAATCCTTTCCTACTTTAAAAAAACTTATTTTGGGGGAAATAAATTAGAATTCACAAACATCTCATAATTTAATCTGAAAAAAAAATTACATTTCCCCAAATTTTTTTTCAAAAAGCATAAAAATTATAAATATACATATGCTACAACCAAATTATCCTCAATTATTTAATACTTAATCTAATTTTTAATTCGTATGGTTGCAGAGTTATATTCAAAGTAAGCTCTTCAGGCATATTTTATGGAAATTTGCCACCAAAAACTTTTGCTATCAGCTTTAGTATTTAACTACTCAAGATTTGATATCAAAATATATACTTGGGAAAGTTTAATTTCAAGCAAAGTATTTAAGCTGTATTAAACTTGTTTAGTTTAGACATATTTTAATCTTCTTGTTATTATATTGGCATGTTACAATTAATGGCCTATTTGAAATTCCATTAAATCTTCTATTATCAGAGGTTCATAACTGCAGCATAAAAAATTTTCTCCAGGCTGAAACTTGTTATACAAGGTCTCAGTCTAGAACCAATTAAAAAAATTAGTCATTAAATAGTTTGTCTTTGAATGCAGAGTTGTCATTTTCATTAATTTTTTGACTAAGCTGTTTAGCCAGGTCTATACTCCTCTATGCTAATACTCTAAAATTTGTTTTTGAAATGTTCACAGGAATAGTGATGAGGAAAAATACTTTTATTTTAGACTGGGGAATGGTATGGCTCCCTGTGCCCTCTCTAATGCCCAGTTTCTTCCAATCCAGTATCTTTCTGGCTCACCATCACCATCATGTAACATCCATTCTTCTTCCAAGGTTCAGAGGACCCATTGCCCATCTATACAAGATGGAGAGTGGAATTTTAAAGAGACTTTAGTGAATCTTCCTGTTCTCACTACCCCACCCCATTCATCTTCTTTTTTTTTGGGGGGGTACCAGTACCACCAGTTTCTGATCCTCCTTGATGTTCTGCAGTGAAAATCAAGTTGCTTCTTGATTAAGCAGATGGGATGATGATAATGAGCACAATTGCTTGAGTTTATATCTTGTATGCCATTCACTGGCCTTTTAATCTTACCTCAATTACTCAACTTCTTTGAGTCTCAGTCTCCTGATCCATAACAGGAGTTATGAAGTTAGTGAAGTTGAGGTTAAAGAGGTAACAAAGTGGCAGATTAAGGCAAGACATGATAGATCATTGTAAGACTTGGCTTTTACTCTAAGTGAATTGGAGACTCATTCCTAGGTTTTGAGTGGAGGAGTAAAATGATCAGGAATTTTCTTCTTAAGTAAAAAAAAAAAAGTATTTTGCCATTAGGATTTTGTGACACACTGGAAGAGAAGAATCAATGTTGATTCCAAGAATTTTTCACTGAGCAGTGATGAATTTTCCAACAAATGAGGTAGAGAAAGCTATGGGTGAAGTGGGCAAAGAGTGACAGGGGATCAGGAATTATATTTCTGTTTTCTGCTGAACATATAGATAAGATGATGGGAAGAGAGTTGTGGGCAGGACTTATAATTTTGAGAGTCTTTGTAAACAACATATATGTTGGAAGTTTTGATTAGGATGCCTTCTGTCTACTAATATTTGTTGAATGCATGACATGTGTCAGGCACTCTTATAGGTGATGTGGTCATATAACAGAAAACAAACAAAGATAATAAATGCTAATGATTTTTTATGTCTGACACATACAAATCACTCAATAAATGTAAGTTTTTCTCATTATTATTTTCTACTTTATTATCATTTTTTTCAGTATAAATACTGACTAAAGAATATCTGGAGGAGACCAAGATCATGAAATATTTGGAAATCTGGAATATAATAAATGCTTGAAAGAACAGTGAAATATCATGAGGAAAAGGAGCAAAATTAATCTACCCTTTTAAAAACCAGAATTAGGAATAAAAATTAGAGGGAAGGATATAGTCTGATATAAAAATGAAATATCATAAATTGAATGGAATGGCTTACTGTAAGGGAGTGATTAGCTCTCACAGGTACTCTTCAGGCAACACCATCAGGAATATCCTCTTGGGTATTTCTATTTGAAAGTGATATGTTAGACTTAGGAGTTCCTAAAATCTCTTATGAATCTAAAATTTAAGAATTCTATAAAATTTCTATAAGAATAAGTTATTTGTCCGGTAGGAATTTTGACTCATTTGTTCTTATATGAGTTACTTAACCTCTTTGGGTGTCAGTTGGGGATCTCATCTCTAAAATGAGGCCACTGTAAATGACTTTGAATGGCTTTTTAGCTCTAAAACACTGATATTAATTAATGAAAACCACCAAAGAAATTTTTCCTACTTGTTTTCATTTTTCTCCTCCTTTGGAGCTAGGAATGTGAAGATTGCTAGTCTACTTATAGTATGTAATTCTTACTTTTTCTGTCCATTTGACTTTAAAGATTAAAAATTACAAAGACTCTAAACCCACATATCTCAATAAAAACACTGAATGTAAATGGGCTGGATGCTCCAATCAAAAGACATAGGGTAGTAGAATGGATAAAAAAACAAAATCCATCTATATGCTGTCTACAAGAAACTCATTTCAGACTGGAAGGTACCTTCAGATTAAAAGTAAGGGGATGGAGAAATATATATCATGCTACTGGAAATCAAAAGAAAGCCGGAATAGCTATACTTATATCAGACAAACTGGACTTTAAATTAAAGACAATAACAAGAGATGAAGAAGGGCATTACATAATAGTTACAGGGTCTATCCATAAGGAAGAACTAACAATCATAAATGTCTATGCACCGAATATGGGAGCACCTAAATATATAAAACAATCGCAAAGAGAAACAGGCTCATAGATAAGAATGTGCTAATAGCAGGGGACTTCAATACTCCACTTACAGCAATGGATAGGTCAACCAGACAGAAAATCACTAAAGAAATAATGGACTTGAAAGACACTTTGGACCAGATGGATCTGACAGATATAT
>NW_024081316.1:379399-382062 GCF_003009895.1 Hyaena hyaena
AGGGCACTTTGGGGATGAGCACTGAGTGTTATGTGGAAACAAATTTGACAATAAACTATTTGTAAAAAAAAAAATAATAAAAAAAAGAATGCGAAAAAAATGGTTTGAAAATCATTCTGTACTGTTTAAAAGAATTATTTTAATGAACTTAACTCAGATGAAGCAAGTCCCCAGTAAATTCTTCAGATCCTTTCAGTACCCAGATTCTGTCATATAACACAGTTAGAAGTCCACCTCAACACCAGAAATCATTTCAACATCAGAGAACACAAGAATAGTGGTGTGGGAGCCACTTGTAAACCTTCGGATTCCCTGCTCTACTTGTTTAGCAGCTCAGGAGAGGCTGTCCCTATCTACTGCCGTCCATTTTCACCCTTTTCATGGGCCTGTAACTCAGCAGCTTACATTCCTTCCTAATTTAAATGCTGTTACTCATTTGGAATGCCAACTGGGAAAATGCTGGCAATGCAAAGGTTAATGGAAGCACTGACACAACCCTAATTACAGGAGCACAAACATATCTCTATAATTGTAGCTAGCACTTATCTCAGTTTCTCATACTCCTTCAGCCCATTGAGATCAGCCTTAAGCTGAGGATGAAAAGGGGGCCTCCAGAGTTGCTTGAATGAGCAGGGGCTGATAGAGCTATCAGGCTTTTGCAGATGGGATTCCTGCCACTCTTGGATTTGTTGCCGCAATCAGTGTTTAGGCAAAACACCTGGGCTTCTGCAAGGACCACCACTCCCCTCCCCACCTCAACCCTGTACTGGTGCTTAGTCATTCCACTGACTGGGAGGGGCAGATGAAACTACAGGGATAAAGGTACCAGTCTGAACTGGTTCTCAGACGCTTGACTGAACGTTTCCCATTAGGTCATTGTTTACCCTCATTTGAATATATGTTTATTTTCATACTAAGAAAGGCATTGGAATCATGCCCATCGTATCCCCAGCAACTGACTCTAGCGTTTAAAGCCCAAACATGCTGATACTTGTTGAGTGTAATTGGCCATGTTACACAGTGATAGCTTTGGGAGGGTGGAGATGCTAATTTTGCAACTTTGGGATCTCAAGTCAGCTAATTTAATGAGGACCCCGACTCCTTAGTGTCAAGAGACTCTAATGAGATTGACCATCACCATTGTTTATCTTGTTATGACATTGACTTTTTACCTAAATAGAATGATTTATTATCACCTTTATGATGATATTCAGACCAAAGTTTTTGGGTTAATATGTGTAGATGGAAAGGTTGGAATTGGGTTTCTTAAGTTTAATTTTCATAGCTTTGTGTGTTCGGTCCTGATTAAAGATTTCAGAGAAGTACATATATGTGAAATTATCTGTCTATCTTTCTGTTTATTTATTTGGTTTATATAAGCTAGTTACGGATAACCTGTATAACACTGCTATGTGTATGTTTGACAGTATTTGTGCTTAATATTTTTACCTTAATCTTGTGTGGATCATGGAGCTAACATTCTCAAATGAAACTGTGTACATAGAAAGATACTTCCGAAACTTTGTATTAATTTCAGAGACAAAGGCCTCCAGCTTTTGCAGCATAATGTCTAATTCACAGGTTTGCTCTTGATGCCTGGAGTTATCCATTGGAGAACTTTCAATCCTTTGACTCCCTATCCCAGGAGAATCCAATACACTCTTGATCAACACTCTCTCCTTCAGTTTGATCATTTATTTATGCTAATGGTTTAGCAAGTTCCCATTTTCAGTAGCATTTTTGTTTGAAAGAATTGGGTGGAGAGGGAAGAATTGACTTTAACACAATAGAATGAATGACTAAAAATGACAGAATTCCAGTGATTGGTGGCAAGGGCACTTCCAGAGAAAGAGTCTTCCATAGTAATCTTCATTCCTATAATCAGCTTTGGGAAAGAAGTCTCTACCCTGGACTGTGAGTGTAAAAACCTAAGTCATAAGGATTAGTGGATATATGAGTATATGGGTTTGTGTAGTGGGGAAGACAAAATGCAGAATAAATTGTTACTGAAAATCAGAACAGTACTATAAAACACTGTGAGGAAAGCAGCATTCTGAATAAACAAATATAAGTGCAAATGACAGAACGGGGACTCAGTTGTAGTATCTCACATGGATAATAATAGTAATAATACTAATAATGTTAAGCATTTATTGAGCTTTTGTTATGTGCAGGAACTGTGTTAAGTGCTTTATTGAGTTATCTCTTAATTTTGTTTTAGATGGTGACCTGAGGAATAAGGAACCTAAATAAATTATTTGACTAGTAAGTTCTTGGAAGTTGTGTCAAATCCATGTTATTCTGATACCAAAACCTGGGTCATTCTATCCAACAAAACCAGCTCAGAGTTTTCTTTAATTTTTGTACTCTTCTTAGAGTATTTTTTAGGTCTGATCAAGTCAAGTAAGTTTAATTGGCTAATTAGGAAGCAAATTACATGTATTCAAACTCCATGAACTCTATGAGCTACTGTACCTATTAAGCATATCATATGTTTGCACGTATAGGAGGATTAGGAGGAACTTGATGGAGGAACAAGGGGGAGAAGAAGGGCGGAAATGGTGGGGGAAAGGGAGAGAGGCAAACCATGAGAGACTCTTGAAAGCTGACAAAATCTGAGGACTGATGGATGTGGGGGGGAGGGGGGATGGGCATGGAGGAGG